>NC_090021.1:88397808-88698164 GCF_037176765.1 Anolis sagrei
AAAAACCTCCCCCACTTGTTTTAGTGGTACCTATTTCCTCTAGCTACAGCTCAAGCTGTTTTCAAACTGGGCTGACAGTTGGGAGTTCGGTTGGTAGATCTTATCATTGCTGGTGATTTACCAACTGTGCTAAAGCTCGGCCCTAATATGTAACTTTTTAACATATTTAATACTGCAATCCACATTTACAAAGGAATAAAACCCATTAAAATGTGGATTTTCTTTTTCTCTATAAAAATGCTCATAATTGCCCTTGTAATTCCTCAAAATCACACATTTCTCTTCCTTTTTGAATATTTCAAATCTACAATGAAAAGGTTTAAGTTACTATCAGAGATAGTGCTAAGAAACTTAATAGCATTTTAATCTTGTATGTAATTCCCCTAATCTCAAGATGGTTTGCATGCAACTGTTGTGTTGCTGTGTGCCTCCAGTAGTTTCTAGCTCATGGTGACCCTAAAGAAACTTATCATGGGGGGGGGGGGGTTGGCAAGATTTGTTCAGAAGAAGTTTACCATTGCCTTCCTCTGAAATTGAAAGGGTGTGCCTAAAATCATCCATGGCCAATCAGTTCCTGGTTTCCAGAGTCATAGTCCAGTATTCAAACCACTACACCATGCTGACCTACCAAGCAGTGTTAGTGGTAATTCTTGCTTCATTTTATCTAATAGTACCTCATGCAAATAGTTTACTCAAATATCATTATAATGTGGAAGAAAGAACTCACCCAAAAGTATGGCATCTTTTCGCGAACAGGAATCTCATGCCATGTAATATTTCTATTCATACAAAAGGGACATATAAACATGTAAAATTTCCTATACAGGGATTAGCTAGCCCTAGCAATGTTTGCACCAGCTCTCAAAGACATTATAAAGCTTATTTCCACCCAAAAATAATGGTTAATAGTCAAACACTCTGCTTTCTAGAAATTTATAGTATCCTCTTTCAGATGTGTACAGTGTGGTAGATAATGAATATGCATAGGAAGAGAAGGAGCATCACTATGGAAGACATCAACATGACTCATGCATATTCATTTCTGCAATTTAAGACCATCCAACAAAAATTGTATAAACACAAAGGAAATGCTGCATGCAGTCATGAATTTTGCAAAGGCATGTGTGTAAAATGTATAGGCATAATCTCATTTCAAAAGTGAAAGGAAATGTGCATTGACCAGGGCCAGAGCCATTGTAATGGGTCCCCATCTGCCTGTCTACATTCATTTGCTAGAATCCTATTAGTAATTTATTCAAACATCCTACTCCACCTGCACAAGGAAGTTATCAGCACTTACTACAATCCCCATCACAACAAAACTTTCTTACAGTAAAGTGGGCCCCCAGAGCCTGGGGAAGGGCAGAGTCGCCCAGGCAATTGGAAAAAGAGAAAAGACATCCTTCTCCTGGATCTCCAGCAAGGACCCTTGTATATGTTGGAGATTAAGGAAAGGACCTTTTCCCCTCTGACTGTGGAGCCACGTCCTGACGCTATCAAGCCACTCCTTTCCATGATTATGAACTGACCTTAGGGTTGCATCCAGAAAGGAAAAGTTCAGTTGCATTGGGATGGAAACAAGAAGAGGCAGACTACTGCACAATCATATATGTCTAGACTTTTTTTTGGCCAAAAAATTGACCAAAGAATCCTGGGCCAAGTTATCCACGAGTCAAAGTAAATACTATAGCTTAACTGGTATCAAAATAAGGAACCATCACCTTATCTAAGTAGAGTGGTAAAAGTTGAAAGCTTAGTCCATCCAAGAAGAATCTAGACTCTGGAAACCAGGATATGGATCTCTGCATGGCCATGAAAACCAGGTGATCCTGAGCAAGCCACAAGTTCTCAGGCCCAGAAAATGCTGTGCTAGGATCACCATAAGTCAAAATCAGCTTGAAGGCACGCAACAAGAACAACAATAATAATGCAGACAAATAATTACCCTATTAGTTTTCACAGTAGAAACAGATAATGAAGACAGATGTAGAGGAAACAATGTACAATTTACCTGCTGTGAATTCTTTTTAAAAAATAACTCAAAATAAGCAAAAGAGTATTTTGTTTGGAGGGCACTCATTAATCAAAGAACAGGCAAATTTTTAAAGCAGAGGAAATTGTCCTCACATTAATTAGTAACCCTGATAAAAACAACAAAGCAACAAGAATTTACCCAACTGAATAACAATCATAAGACTAGCATCACAATCCACTTAGATACTTTAAAAATCCCCTTGCAGTGATTACACATTCTATTCATGGCTCACATTGCTCACTAGAGCTCAGTAATATTTCAAGTTGAAGGCTGAAGTGTAAAGAATGCATAACATTATCTTATCAGTTTGATGGTACTTTTGAGTCTTTAACTGGAATGAATAAATTAAGAACAAATGTTTGATGCATAAATTATATTCTTCAATAATACCAAAGGAAAAGTCATCAGTTTTCACCAAAAAAATGCAATCAAAGAAAAAAAAGAAACATAAAGTTATTAGAAATTCAATGGCTTTCTGGTATTTGCTAAGTTGTGCAAATACCAGAAGACTCCAAATTATCATTGGAACTTAGCCCTGGGAGAAATATTGTCCAGAATCCTGTTGGCGTCACATACACCTTAATTTGCTTATACATGCAGTATTAGACAACAAATGTGTCCAGATCAAGATTGTGCAAGTAGAGCTCTGCAAACATAACCATTTCACATAAATTTAAATGCTACTGTTAATTTTGATTAGAGTAGAGTGATAGAATCAATTAGTTTGCCTATGTCTTGAGTCACCGTTCAACCCTCGATGTAATGGGTCTATTTTAGTTGGGACTAACCTGACAGGATTCCAACCATAAACTATTGGGGAATGGGGAATGCACAACTCTTTGTCAGTTCCCTTACTGTGCCATTTTATTCACAGGTATTGCAGAAACAAATATTGTGCACTCCTCATTGCCCAACAGAATAACAGTCCCCTACATTAACCAACATAAAATTTGTTACATGCTGTCTGTATTTAGCAGTTGGGTGGAATAGTATTACTAACATGTAACATGAGTATAGATGTAAATATTGCAAGCATGATGTAATTTCAGCCATAGTGTTGGAACAAGACTTAGCCATACTTTAGAGTAAACCTAATGAAATCAATTGAATGTATATTAATTATGACTACTTTCTGCTACATTGACATCAATGAGTCTATTCTAAGAAAAATTAAGCTTGTATACAACCCATAATTGCATATACCATCAACACATACACATATCCTTGAGGGAGTAGTGGGAGATGTTCAGAATGGCAGCAGGCACCAATACAATCTGGGAGAAATCTGGGTGTCTGAAGCTCTCTTGAAAGGTCAGTAGATCAGTAAGATAATGCAGCCAGCTTTCTAGCAAGAGACGATCATTATACAACATTTGCATAATGCATTCAAGCAAATCATAGGAGTGGAAGTGAAGAAAACATTTGGCCATGGGTGATTTTTAAAATATACTGAGATTTTTTGTGCAAACTAAGGTAGAGTCCTAGCTTCAGATCTGCACATTCTCTGTGGCCCCAATTAATTAGCCAGGCAAAATGGAGAGGGGGAGGGAGATTGCTGTCCAAATCCTTTCTGTAATTATGAAAGCCTCTACTGTCAAGTTCTCTCAGTTCGCTACACCACATGCATCATTAGTGCTCAAATTCCTCCATAAACGACTTTGCCCATCTGCACCTAGTAATCAGGTGCTCTCGCATTCAGTAATTGTTATGTGCTAGCATTAATACTTTTGAATGAATGACAGCC
Organism: Anolis sagrei; assembly: GCF_037176765.1. Classification (NCBI taxonomy): domain Eukaryota; kingdom Metazoa; phylum Chordata; class Lepidosauria; order Squamata; family Anolidae; genus Anolis; species Anolis sagrei. The sequence goes on from NC_090021.1 coordinate 88,401,588, forward strand.
TGAACGCATTGCCTGAGGAGAAGTAGCTAGGTCTGTCAGTGGCAACAGTATTGATTATGCTAAAAAGGCTTCCTGGGTAAACACCTAAGGGAGGAACAACGTAGATGCTTTGTGAAACAGAGCGATTGACAGTTCCAACATGTGGATGGTCCCACAAGGAGCAGTTACATGCTTCTACTTTCAATTCCTGCTAGCAAAAACATAGAGGTATGGGGTGGTAGATCCTTCTGGAGATATTTAACTCCCTTAAGGATGTAACAGCATTAATAGTGCTGCATTTCCATCCAAATGGCACTCGTGGAATTTAGACTATTTTTAGGGAAGGGGAAAAAAGATGAATCCATCATATCAATGTACTTCAGTTCTGCTAACCTCTGGCTATTTTCCTCAGGCAAAAAGAAACAAGCAACATTCTGTGCTTTCCAGTGTTGCCAAATTAGGAACGTGAAATCTGTGTTTTGCATCAGAGCATAAACATACTCAGATTTCATTTAGAAGTCTTAGGATAGAGGAAGAAGGAAAGGAAAGAAATGTTAACATGATTTTCCCCTGAGAATTTCATTGTTAGCTCACAAGACAACTGTAAAACTTCCTTAACTCAAGACATTATTTTTGACCATTGCTTCTAAACATCTCAACTTCCAGATCCTTTCAGATATCGGCTCCTAGAATCCCTGACCAGTGGCCAAGCTGACTGGGGTTGCAGGGAGCTGGGTATTTTTAGCCTGGGGAAGAAAAGCTTAAGAGGGCACATTAAAACCATGTTTCAGTGTTTGAAAGGATAGTATGTAGAAGGGGGAACACGTGGGTTTTCAACTTCTCCAAAGACTGAAACATGGAGTAAAGAGATTCCACATATGCATTAGGAAGAACTTACGGAGAATAAGAGCTGTTTGTGAGAGTGGAATATGCTGCCTTGGAGTATGGTAGAGTCTCCTTCTTGAGGGATTTTTAAACAGAGACTGGATGGCCCTCTGTCAGGAATGATTTGATTGCGTGTTCTTTCATGGACTGGATGGTGCTAGGCCTGTGTGATTTTTCCCCAGTTCTATGATTCTATCCCACAAGATTTTTATGGGGACAAGATGGGGAAAAGGGCCAGGAAGACTCTTGTTTCAACTCTTTGCCTAGACTCAACTGTATGGAGAAGAAAAGGAAAACCTCTGATCTCTGAGGAATGGAGACAACTACAATGTCAGACTTCGGTCATAAATAATATGCCTGATGCTGCCCACTCAAGCCTACCTCTATAGCCTTGCTGAGGTGCTAGAGATTGGCGCACTAGGGAATGATATAACAGCTCTCCTAGGCATAGGTTCCCTTGAGAACAGGCAGCTGGAGAGGCCCCTTTGAGTCTTGCAACTAATTGCCCCAAGACAACCCATTACCAAGAGCACTTTATAAATGTCATTACTCGGTGATCTGCAGTGCCTTAGAAATGCTTTAGCTGGAGTACTGCAAAGTTGGGGAGATACACTTTTGAGATTACTTTCAGTGGTTTGTGACCGTAAAAATAAATCCCCAATAGTTAAGATATCGAAAAAACAGTGCATAATATCATAGCTATTGAACAGGATAGTAGCCATAATAAATAAATAGATCTTAAGTGAATTTCGATTCCTATTTTAGGAACCCAGCCGGCTCTAACAACTAAAGAGGTGAGAGCTCAACTGTTTTTCTTTGTGTGTGTGTGTGCAGTTGGGTCTGGGTAAAGAGTCATAGCCCCCTGATCCCACCACTAGAGTTCTAGATTCAATCCCCACACTTACCCCCATGTGTCTGGTTGAAGGAGAAAGGGAACTTCTGGCTTTATATTTAAAACTAGCTGTACCCACCACACGTTGCTGTGGCCAACCTTCCCTCCCTCTTTCTCTCCTTTCTTTCTCTCCTTCCCCCTTTTTCTTTTCTTCTCTCCTTCCATCCTTCTCTTCCTCTTCCCTTCCCCCCTTTTCTTTCCCTTCCCCTTTTCCCTCTTTCTTCCTTTTCTACCTATTCTTGGATTGCAGCTCCCAGCAGTCCTCCTGAGCAATCTATCTACCTACCTATCTATCTACCTATCTATCTATCTATCTATCTATCTATCTATCTATCTATGTATCTGAGAGTTGCAGTCTAGAAATAGGAAACTGGAAATATGCAGGGACTGGGATACTCTCAAAGAGATCCAAGGGGAAGAAACCTTGCATCTTGGAGGCAGTGCATTTGAATCATCTTCCTATCCTAAAGGGCCTGGTCTAGAGGATGCTGAAAGCTGTAGTCTGGAAGAAAGTGTGAATATGCTATTGTGTATTTTGTTTGCCGGGGGAGTTGTTTTTGCGCATGCACTGTAGTGTCTTTTTGCTTTTTTGACTTTTTAAGTTCCTTCCACTGTGCTTTTCGTTGTTTTTATGAGTGATGATCACTCATTGGCCTGGTAGGTGTATTGTATCCAAATTTGGTGTCAATTCGTCCAGTGGTTTTTGATTTATGTTAATCACACAGACTAACATTACATTTTTATTTATATAGATAATGTGTAGTCAGAAAATGGAAGCTTCAGTATTTTCTGGGAATACACTTGTTTAGTTTTAGATCAGCACAGGGTTTTTCTTCAGGGAATTTGGCTTTTGCATTTTGAAATGATTAGCAAGTAATAAATCCTCAAGTTGCCGTAGTGAACATGCAGATAGAGGAGGAGGAGAGACTTCAGACATTACATTAGACGCTGTGGCATATTTTTCTATCACTGGCTGTTTCTATCTACATTTTTAGCCTGTGCACTTATAGCAAAAGTTCAGCTCAGAATGTAAACAAGACTTGCTATCAGATAAAAACAGAAAGCCCTACTGCTGGAGAGATAACTGACAGCATTGCATATTTGGGGGGGGGGGGTGTTGTTGAGGTAGTGTGCATGGAAGTGAAGCATAAGCAATAGTGTGTTACAGTCAAACAACTGGGATCCCTGAACAAGATCTGTAAGTCAACAAGTTGTTACTGCTGTATTCCTTGAAGTCATTTATGGTAACCCTAAGGCAAACCCATCACAGAGTTTCTTGGCAAGATTTGCTCAGAGGGGTTTTTCACTTTGCCTTCCTCTAAGGCCAAGACTTGCCCACAGTTGCTCAGTAGGTTGCTGTAGGTTTGCTCAATAGATTTCCATGGCTGAGTGGGGAGTCATAGTCCAACACTCAAGCCATTACACCAGAATTGTTCTCCAACTACAACAGTATTACAAATGTTTATAGAGGCAGAAGCCTGACTCCTACTAGATCAGTGTTTCTCAACCTTCCTAATGCCACAACCTCTTAATACAGTTCCTCATATTGTGGTGACCCCAAACCATAAAATTATTTTTGTTGCTACTTCATAACTAATTTTGCTACTGTTATGAATTGTAATGTAAATATCTGATATGCAGGATGTATTTTCATTAACTGGACCAAATTTGGCACAAACACCCAATATGCCCAAATTGGAATACTGGTGGGGGGGGGGTGATTTTGTCATTTGGGAGTTCTAGTTGCTGGGATTTATAGTCCATCCACAATCAAAGAGCATTCTGAACTCCACTAACAATGGAATTGAACCAAACTTGGGACACAGAACTCCCATGACCAACAGAAAATACTGGAAGGGTTTGGTGGGCATTGACCTTGATTTTTGGAGTGGTAGTCCACCTACATCCAGAGAGCACTGTGGACTCAAATATTGATAGATCTGGACCAAGCTTGGCATAAATACTCAATATGCCCAAATGTCAACACTGGTGGGGTTTGGGGAAAATAAACCATGACATTTGGGATTTGTAGTTGCTGGGAGTTAGAGTTCACTTACAATTAAAGAGTATTCTGAACCCCACCAATGATAGAATTGGGTCAAACTACCCACACAGAACCCCCATGCCTTGAAGGGACTTGATGGCATGAGCTTCCCTCCAGCCTTGCATGCTCTCCCTCTCCACCAAGCTGCCATGCACCAAGCATACCTGCTCTCCCCTGCCCACGTGAAGTCTGAGAAATAGCCCTCCCTTTGGCTGAGAGGCTATCCAATCACAGCAGAGGAGGGCTTTTGTTGGGAGGATTTGCTGTCTGTTTCCAAAAAGAAATAGAAGGACAGGCGGAAAGATCTTCAGTCTTCTCTGCTAAGACCATCAGAAATATGTGTTTTCTGATGGTCATTGGCAACCCCTATGAAATCCCTTCCGACCCCCCCCCCCCCCCCAGGAGTCCCAACCCACAGGTTGAGAATTGCTGTACTAGATAGTCCCAACTTGAGGAGATATTATTGATTCAATTGTGGAATGGTGAATTAACACATAGACTCATTGATTCAATGAGCCTATTCTATTTGTGAGCCACAGTATTCAGGACCAAGCATAATAGTGACTAATGCAGCATTGGCAAATTTAGTTTAACTGTACCAATCAAATAGGAATGAAGAAGCTATTACGTGGCTGCCCCTCAACTCTGGAACTCCCATAAGTAACTGCCATAGCTATAGACTTTTCAGTGTTATCAGTGCATTTAAAGATCTGTTCTTTATTCAACTTCCCAGCAACCCAGAATGATAAATAAGGGAGATACATATTGCACATAAGAAATCAGAATTGAAATTCATTGTGCCTATTGGTGAGATGTTAAGCTTTTATGAATCATCTAATTACAAACAATGTGATGTTTCATATAGAAAGAGAAGAATAATCTGTTGAATAGATGCCACTTTTGACCACATACACAGAGCCCGTACTTGGTCTGAGGAATTGATGTCACGTCTCTGAACAGTCCTTTGACTGCTTGGTATTGGAAATAAGCTATTTGTGCCATCTTCTTTAGATAAGGCCCTCAAGCTCAGAAATCTCAGTCTTTGACAGTAGGAGAGAGATATAATGGGAAAGTGCAGTTCATTCACACTTCACAACAAGCTGTTCGTTTCCTGCATGCTTGCTTTCTTATGGTCCTTTCCTAAGGTTTGGAGCCAAGGGCTTGATTTTAATTTGACTTGCCAGCTAATCTATTTAACAACATCACTGTTCAAAATCTCCAGCCTTGTTCATTTGGATGTATCCTTTCTTGTTTACGGCACCATATATTGAAGACTAGGCACTATCTCAGATACAGGCTACCTCTTGAATTGCTTTTCATATCTCTGCCATTTTCAATTGATTGAATAAAAGCACAAGACTCCATTTTAGATCTCTCACAATCAGGTCAAATAAATATTTTTCTTCTGACTAACTATATAAGTATTGGAGAAGGTATTAAGAATAACTAGGAATTGATTTGCACTAATTTGGTGTAATACTAGCTAAGTGACTTAAGTGGTATATTCTTGCCACTCTAAGTTAAACACATAACACTCTCTGAAATAATGATGGTGGTGTTTTCCATTCACATTGACAGTGACAAATTCACAAGTATTTGCTTTGGTTTGAATAATCTGCAAATCCTCCTACCTTCCAAAAACTTCAGCTGTAAGTTTTAGCACAACCCTAGAGACAAGGTAAGGCTTATGGACAACCTAACCTAAAAAAGGGGAAATATAGATTCTTCTATCCTGCATTCTGCTCTTATTACAAATATTGTCTACAGAGAGATCTTTGATACTACTTTTACACATATCACTGTGCGCTGTGAAGGCCTAGGAGTTTGTTCTTTGGTAAGACTTAGAACTCTCAGCTAAAGTAAGTACTTTACAAAATTACAAATCCTTGCATTCCATAGGATGGAGCCATGGCAATAAAGTGGGATCAAAAAAGTACACGTGTATAGTATGAAAATGACCAAAATAATGACAATGTAATTCATAACTGTGTTCAGCACTTGCCTGAATACTTGGAGGCCAAATCGGGAGGTGAGGAGAATGTTTCCCATAGAAATGGCAATCTCCAAACATCCTCATGCAATAAGCGGTGTTACAGAACTTTGCACAATGACTGTGAAAGCCTGGGAGGCCATGTTTATTTATTTGTTTATTATTGCTTATTAACATACTTCCCATCCTGCCATTTGTTCAAACAATCTAAACAATTGAAAACAATGTCTGATTCAAATTATTGTTACCATGTGGCCTCTTTTTCCTTGACATGTCCTCTTTTTTAGAGCCAAAGTTTCAGACTAACTAGATTGGAGCCAGTGTGGTGTAGTGGTTTGAGCACTGGATGACTCTAGAGAACAGGTGTCCTCTTTTTGCTCTTCAAAATATAATTGTCCTATTAAAACCATAAAGGAATTTCAACAACATAAAAGCAAATTAAACAAAGAAACAAATAAAAACACCTTAAAAGCTGCAATATTTTACTTACATGCATAATAGCTAGGCATGTACATAACTTAGACCCAAAGGTTTCAGTAAAAAGTCATACTTTAACATGGCACCCAAAAGAAACCAATGCTGGAATCTGTTAGACCTCCATCAGGAAAGCATTCCACAATTGAGGCACCACAACCAAGAAGTCCTTATCTCATGTCCTCCAACACAGATGGTTCACATTGGTGGGACACATATGAGCCCCATCTGCAGCTTGCTCGGTCAATTAGGGCTGTTGACAAAAGGTGAGGCACAAAGGAAAACTAGTCATGTTGCCAATGCCAACAAAACAGGAGAAGAAAAGATCATATGGCTTCCAAGCAGGATCCTAATGCTACCACTCAACATATTTTTTTAAATCTTTCCCTCCTAAGTAGATATTCTGGTTTGAGACAAGAAAAAAGAGGGAAAACATAAGTAGTTTACTGTGCAAGACAGCATACTCTTATCACAAATACATAACATTCCATGAATGAGATGGGACCCCCGGTGGCACAATGGATTGAACCCTTGTGCCAGCAGGGCTGCTGACCAAAAGGTCAGTGGTTTGAATCTGGGGAGAGCAGGTTGTGCTCCCTCTGTCAGCTCCAGCTCCCCATGCAGGGACATGAGAGAAACCTCCCACAAGGATGTTAAAACATCAAACATCTGGACGTCCCCTTGGCACCCCCTCTGTTTAAGGAGCTCCATTGGCTGCTGTTCATCTTCCGGTCCCAATTCAAGGTGCAGATTATTACCTACAAAGCCCTGAATGGTTTGGGGCCCACCTACCTTTGTGACCGCATCTTCTACCACAAACCTGCACGATCTCTTCGATCCTCTGGAGAGGCCCTTCTCTCACCCCTTCCTCTATCACAAGCTCAACTTGTGGGAATGAGGGAGAGGGCCTTCTCCATTGTGACCCCCCACTTTTGGAACTTGCTACCTAGGGAGATTAGGCAAGCCCCTACCCTAGCTGCTTTTAAGAAAGATTTAAAAACTTGGCTTTTCCAATGTTCCTTCAGAGAGTGACCACTCAACCCATCTGGTTGTTTTCATCTACAGCTGCCCTCAGAATAAAGTACCTTCCCCTGTCCCCATTGCCCCTCCCTGCCGGGCTCCTCTCTTATAAATGCACTTTTATCCCTATTTTGCCCAGGGTTTTAACTTTTTAATGTTTTACCTCATACATTTGGCCTGCCCTCTGTGTCTGATTTTATGCTATTTTATATTGTTGATTTCATTTGTTATTTCATAATTGTGTTATGATGTATTTTTTGTTATTTTGTGTTTTAACTATGTTGTATTACTTTGGGCATGGCCTCATATTAGCTGCCCCGAGTCCCCTCTGGGGAGATGGTGGCCGGTTATAAATAAAGATGATGATGATAATGATCATGATTATTATTAGCAATGTCCTTGCAGACGGCCAATTCTCTCACACCAGAAGTGACTTGCAGTTTCTCAAGTTGCTCCTGACACATACAAAAAATGAATGAGGCAGGGCAATCACACAATATAATCTTGCCTGAAAGCACCCTGACTTTAATGTGGGGTGCAAGGTATTTTCAAAAATACCTTACACAGAAAAATAGGGAGAAAAAGTGATGCATCCTTATTCATGGGCTTGATTCTATGGTGAATAAATTCTTGATTTTGGTGGTACTATTCAGAAGATACAGTTTGTATATCAGGTTTTATCTTACAAATATGTTCTTTATGCATTATGAGTAGGGTTGTCTTAACAATATATGGGCATCTGAGTTGTAAAGTAGCTCTAAAGAAAAGAATAAACATAAAGAAGCCAGTGAGGGAACAATGAATTCCTTTGTCTTCATTCATTCAGTTTGCTCATCAAATGTTTCATTTGTTTATTAAATGTGTATCCTGTTCTTCCTCCAAGGATGTCAAGGTGATATATATTCAACAATCTTATTCATAAAATATACTTGGGCCATAATAAAATTTTATTTACTCACTGGAATAGAAATATAAGCAGCATTCAAAGAAGGTGGACTGATATCTTTCAGGTCTAGAGATGTAAATCTCAGAATCATAGAATCATGGGTTGGAAGGGACTTGAAGGGCCATCTAATCCAACTTCTGCTATGCAGAAGACATTGTCAAAGTACTCCTTAGAAAGAGGTATACATCATCCATTTAATGATCTCAAAAAAGGCAAATCCATCACTGAGGCACTATATTCCACTGTGGAATAGTTCTTACTGTCAGCATGTTTTTTTCTAATGTTTAGGTAGCATCTCCTTTCTTCCGATTTGAATCCATTTATTTATGTTCTGCTGGCCAGAGCATCTGAAAATAAGCTTGCTCTATTTTCAACATGACATCCCCTCAAATAATAGTTTTCCTCTCCCCATGAAATGGGGAGAGAGAAAAACATTTGTCTGCCTCACACGAGGCAGGGAGGAGTTCAGATGGAACCCTCCAGAACATCCGAGGGGCGTGGCCTGTAGAACACAGGCCAGGCCCTCCCAGGCTCATTCCAGCCTGGAAGTTGGGGAAGAAGGACGTGCGCTGAAGAGCGAAGACTTGCAGCCTGAAGAAGAAGGAAGATTGGAAAGAAAGTTGGAAGACAAAGAGAAGAGTTTCAGGAAGAGAAGAAAAACGGGAGCAGAAGACTGAAGAGAGGAGCACTGGGAGAGAGGGGGAATAGAGCCGAAACATCGACGGACTCTTACAGGTCGGTTGCGGGGCCCGGGGGCGAGGGGGTTTTTTCACCTCCCCCCCCCATTCAACGGATGCACGACGGGTGGCGGGGCGTTGAGCTCTCGCCCAATTTTTGCACCCCCACCCCCTCCCTTTTTCTTCTTGCCCGCTTCCCGGTTTTTGCTGACGTGCACGCTGGCTTGCTTTTCGACCGAGGTAGTTTGGGGGGGATGCCGCTGCTGGGGGGATGAGTTTCGTTCTCCCCCGTGCCCCCCCCTTTTTGATATCCCACAGGGCTGAAAAGCTTTTTATCTACCACATTATTGAAGCTAAGCAGGGTCTGATCTGGTTAAGACTTGGATGGGAGACCACCTCTCATTTCAGAGGGAATAATAAGAAAAAATCACCTCTGAACATTCCTCACTTGCCATAAGTCAACAGATCCCATATAATTTTGGATGCTAAGCAGGGCCGGCACTGGTTGGTTCATGGATGGGAGACCGGCAATGGCTACGGGGTGCTGCACACTCTTATGTCGGAGGAAAGAGTGGGCAAAAATCACCTCTAAAACACACTCGGTTTCGCCCAGGCCTGGCACGGCCTCCCGAGGCTTGCCTTTAGGCTGGCGTGCGGGGCGGCCGGGCCGGCGTTTTTTCGCTCGTGGGGCGCTCCGCGCTCCCTCCTTGCCGCCGTATGGGCCTGGTGGCTGGGCGGGGGGGGGGGGGGGGAAATGTCGTTATTTTCCTTAGTGTTACTCCCCCCCCCCCGGTGCTCGGATGGTTAGGCTGGCAGGTCGGCCGTCCATGCGGCGGCCGCATGGTGGGCGCCAGGCAGGCACGTCCACGTGGCGGGTGCGCTTGCTGTACTCAGCCGGGCTGCCTTGTAAATGGGCACCGGGCATTACTACTATCGGCCGCTAACGACAGCCTTTTTGGCGCGAACGCGGCGCCATCTTTTGGTAGGCGCTGCCGCCATTTTTGGGAAAAAGGTTACAACGAATTAAAAAATATGCATATATATGGGTATGTATGTCTATGTGTATATATATATATACAAAATAAAAACCAACACTTAAAGCAGCAATAAATGCAAATGTGATTAGATCAATAGGCCCCAACGGTAGGCTCTGACTACTTGGGTGCGGGAGAGCTCCTGATGTCAGCCGCAACTTGTGGTAGTCTCACAGTGAGACTCAATGCACTTAAAGCAGCAATAAATGCGAATGTGATTAGATCAATAGGCCCCAACGGTAGGCTCCGACTACTTGGTAGGCTCTGACTACTTGGGTGCGAGAGAGCTCCTGATGTCAGCCCCAACTTGTGATAGCCTCACAGTGAGACTCAATGCATAGTTATATAGAATTAAAACCAACACTTAAACATCAATAAATGCAGATGTGAGTGGATCAATAGGCCCCAGCGGTGGGCTCTGGCTGCTTGGGTGCGGGAGAGCTCCTGATGTCAGCCCCAACTTGTGATGGCATCACAGTGAGACTCAATGCATATGTATATAAAATAAAAATCAACACTTAAGCAGCAATGAAGGCAAATGTGGGTGGATCTATAGGCCCCAACGGTGGGCTCTGTTTGCTTGGGTGCTGGTGAGCTCTGATGTCAGCCCCAACTTGTGATGGCCTCACGGTGAGCTCCTGATGTTTGATCCGGCTTGCGATGGCCGCACAGTAGGACTTAATGCAAATGTGAATAGATCAATGGGCCCAACGATGGGCTCTGATTGCTTGGGTGCGGGGTGAGCTCCTGGTGTTGGCTCCGGCTTGCGATGGCCTCACAGTGAGACTTGATGCAGATGTGAATGGATCAATGGGCCCAGCGATGGGCGCTGGTTGCGTGGGTGTGGGGTGAGCTCTTGATGTTGGCTCCGGCTTGCGATGGCCTCACAGTGAGACTTGATGCAGATGTGAATGGATCAATGGGCCCAGCGATGGGCGCTGGTTGCGTGGGTGTGGGGTGAGCTCCTGATGTTAGCTCCAGCTTGCGATAGCCTCACAGTGAGACTTAATGCAAATGTGAATAGATCAATAGGCACAGTGATAGGCTCTGATTACTTGGGTGTGGGGTGAGCTCCTGATGTCAGCCACAACTTGGGATAACCTCGCAGCAAGAAGCAATGCAAATGGGATTTCATCAAGATGCCCGGTCTAGCCTTGGCTTCCCTTGCATGGCATTTTGAGAGCTCTGCCTTTAGGTAAAGCAAACACAAGTAAATAGCATATTAGTTGCTTGAACAGTGGGTCACTTGAAGGGCGAGCTTAGGGTGAGCCTCGGACTATTACGTTATAACTATATAAGAGTCGGTTAGGCACGGATTTAAGCAGTTATGCATTGCCCTATATATATAAGTGATAAAACATTGTCAATTTATTTTACTGGCGCTTTATACTTGTCGGCCCAGGGAGCTTGCGCCCGCGATGACTGTAAATATCAGCACGCCTGTGCAATATGCCAGGGTAACCACGCAACCAATAGTTGTTACAAGTGAAAACCCACAAGAGGTGGGCCAAGAGGCGCCCAGTTCAGTAGATGGAACACAGGACAGGTTAATGTTCCAAAAGGGCCCCAGCCCGATCAAAGCGGGTCCGGTTAGTTGCTGGCTGGAAAGTTAGCCTTGCAGAGCTGCAGCAAATTACTTGCGTTGCGGCTTTAGGAGGATTTTCAGATCCCGGCCCTTGAGCCATGTGCCCCACACATCATATTATGAATAGTTTTTATATCAGGCGGCGGCGTGGAATGCATGTTTTGCAGCTACGCGTGAGTGAATTGGTGACATTAGCCAATAACGATACCTCACACCGCGCATTTTTGGTTTCCGACATCAAAGTTTTTTAAGATAGTGTGGAAATCAGAAGCAGAACTTCCAAAACAGACCAGAAGTTACATACGGTTGGTTTCAGCCTAGTTATCATTACCGTCACAGGCCACGCAGGGCTGGCATATAAAAGAATGGTGCTGGTCTGTGGACACAGTTATGACTTAGATGAAGGGCTAGAAGGCATGATCATCAAGTTTGCAGACGACACCAAATTGGGAGGGATAGCCAATAGTCCAGAGGACAGGAGCAGAATTCAAAACGATCTTGACAAATTAGAGAGATGGGCCAAAACTAACAAAATGAAGTTCAACAGTGACAAATGCAAGATACTCCACTTTGGCAGGAAAAATGAAATGCAAAGATACAGAATGGGGGACGCCTGGCTCGAGAGCAGTACGTGTGAAAAAGATCTTGGAGTCCTCGTGGACAACAAGTTAAACATGAGCCAACAATGTGATGTGGCGGCAAAAAAAAAAAAAAAGCCAATGGGATTTTGGCCTGCATCAATAGGAGCATAGTGTCTAGATCTAAGGAAGTAATGCTACCCCTCTATTCTGCTTTGGTTAGACCACATCTGGAATATTGTGTCCAATTCTGGGCACCACAATTCAAGAGAGATATTGACAAGCTGGAATGTGTCCAGAGGAGGGCGACTAAAATGATCAAGGGTCTAGAGAACAAGCGCTATGAGGAGCGGCTTAGGGAACTGGGCATGTTTAGCCTGAAGAAGAGAAGGCTGAGAGGAGATATGATAGCCATGTATAAATATGTGAGAGGAAGCCACAGGGAGGAGGGAGCAAGCTTGTTTTCTGCTTCCCTGGAGACTAGGACACGGAACAATGGCTTCAAACTACAAGAGAGGAGATTCCATCTGAACATTAGGAAGAACTTCCTGACTGTGAGAGCCGTTCAGCAGTGGAACTCTCTGCCCCGGAGTGTAGTGGAGGCTCCTTCTTTGGAAGCTTTTAAGCAGAGGCTGGATGGCCATCTGTCAGGGGTGATTTGAATGCAATATTCCTGCTTCTTGGCAGGGGGTTGGACTGGATGGCCCATGAGGTCTCTTCCAACTCTTTGATTCTATGATTCTATGATTCTTCTGGGCAGTGAGAGAGGCCCACAGGACTGCCTATGGCCAGCACTTGGGTCTCTCTTCCACTGCAACGGTGGAATGGAGAGGCATGAGAAGCCTGCTTTGGGACGGTTTGTGCCCCTTTGTTGTTTGATGCCGGGAGTGGTTTTTCCTCCTGATGTGTTGGTTATCCACCTCGGTGGTAACGATGTGGGCCTGTTAGCAGGCAAAGCCCTCTTTTGGTAAGCACGGGCGGACATTCGAAGGATTTGTTGGTCATGGCCCAGGGTGCACGTCGTTTGGTCTGCTATCATACCTCGTTGCTAGTGGCTGGAAGGAGGCGACGTGGGAAGGCTCGACAAAGCCAGAAAACGAGTGCACTGGGCCATGCGACTGTTCACGCAGGGCTGGCACATAGAAGAATGGTACTGGTCTGCGGACACAGTTATGTCTTCTGGGCAGTGAGAGAGGCCCACAGGACTGCCTATGGCCAGCACTTGGGTCTCTCTTCCATGGCAACGGTGGAATGGAGAGGCATGAGAAGCCTGCGTTGGGACGGTTTGTGCCCCTTTGTTGTTTGATGCCGGGAGTGGTTTTTCCTCCTGATGTGTTGGTTATCCACCTCGGTGGTAACGATGTGGGCCTGTTAGCAGGCAAAGCCCTCTTTTGTAAGCACGGGCGGACATTCGAAGGATTTGTTGGTCATGGCCCAGGGTGCACGTCGTTTGGTCTGCTATCATACCTCGTTGCTAGTGGCTGGAAGGAGGCGACGTGGGAAGGCTCGAGAAAGCCAGTAAACGAGTGCACTGGGCCATGCGACTGTTCATGATCCAGCGGAGGGGTCATTACATTGAACACCCAAACATCACACGTGACGACGAGAGGTTGTATTGTGGTGATTGAGTACATCTTTGTCTTTCACGATAGCATGGAAATCAGAATCAGAGCTTCCAAAACTGACCAAGAATCTAAGGGCCAGGTGTTCAGGCTGCTAAGGTGCAGCGATGAGGACCTTTGCCCCGTGGTGGCCATGACGCAGTTTATGGCAATCAGGGGCATTGAGAAAGGTTACCTTTTTTCCCATCAGGATGGGAAGCCGCTGACCAAGTACCAATTCTGGACCGTCACAGCTAAGGCGCTGGACCTGCTGGGATTGGGTCACCTTAAATTTGGGACCCACTCCTTTAGGATTGGTGCTGCCACGGCAGCATCAGTGATGGGATATGGCAATGATGAGATAAAACCATAGGTAGATGGAGGCCCGGCGCGTTCAGAGGTTACGTACGGTCAGTTTCATCCTAGATGTGGTTATCGTTGCAGGTCTCTCCGGGCGGGCCCATAGAAGACGGGTCCTGGTCTGCGGACACAGTTATGTCTTTTGGGCAGGGAGAGAGGCCCTCAGGACTGCCTATGGCCAGCATTTGGGGCTCGCTTCCACGGCAGCGGTGGATTGGAGAGGAAGGAGAGGCCTGCGTTAGGACGGTTTGTGCCCTTTGTTGTTTAATGCCGGGAGGGTTCTGCCTCCCGATGTGTTGGTTATCCACCTCGGTGGTAACGATTTGGGCCTGTTAACAGGCAAAGCCCTCTTTTTACAAGCACGGGCAGACATCCGAAAAATTTGGTGGACATGGCCCGGGGTGCACGTCATTTGGTCCGCTATCATACCTCGTCGCAGGTGGCTCGGAGGAGGCGACGTGGGAAGGCTCGAAAAAGCCAGGAAGCGAGTGAACCGGGCCATGCGGGTGTTCATGATCCATCAAAGGGGTCATTATATTGCACATCCAAATATCACACGAGATGATGAGAGGTTATATCGTAGTGATCGAGTGCACCTATCTGAATTGGGCAACCAACTATTTTTGCTAAATTTACAAGAAGGTATCAGAAGGGTGTTAGAGGAATTGGTGGGGGATAGGGGCGAAATAGACATTTGCCCCTAATCCGTGGCGTAAATAGATAGAAAAATTCCTTTAGTCGGTGTGCACCTAGGGCACCCCTTTAAGGGGTGAAAGGCCGTTAAGTTAAACACTCGCCTCCAGTTTAAAGGGGGACGTGTAGTTAAATGGCCTTTAATTGGAAGGAGTCTCGATACAAGAGTTCTGGAAGAGACTCCTTATTCCTTTCCCTTGAGGGTAATACGGTTTGATTACCGAAACCCAGGTGCTTCGCCCGGAAGTTGTTGTTATCGGGTAGAGACTCTACCTGGGTTAGGTTGCATCAGTTCCTTACACCCTTGAGTTAGTTTAGAACTTAAATAGGTAACGTTAAATAAAAGTTGCCCAATTTGAATCCAAACATTGTTGTTATGTCTTTATTTCGGGTGTTACTTCGTGGGTTGGCGGACAATAGTTTTCCTCTCCCCATGAAATGGGGAGAGAGAAAAACATTTGTCTGCCTCACACGAGGCAGGGAGGAGTTCAGATGGAACCCTCCAGAACATCCGAGGGGCGTGGCCTGTAGAACACAGGCCAGGCCCTCCCAGGCTCATTCCAGCCTGGAAGTTGGCCCACCACTCCCGCCCATTAACAGTATATCATGGTTGCCTGTGGAACCGGGTAGGAATTTTTTCCTCTTCTTGTTTCATGGGGGAGGTTTTTTGCCTACCCTATACTGTTTAGGGGCTAGATAGAGTTGGTCGGCTATGCTTAAATAGGCCAGACGTAAATAGATAGAAAAATTCCTTTAGTCGGTGTGCACCTAGGGCACCCCTTTAAGGGGTGAAAGGCCGTTAAGTTAAACACTCGCCTCCAGTTTAAAGGGGGACGTGTAGTTAAATGGCCTTTAATTGGAAGGAGTCTCGATACAAGAGTTCTGGAAGAGACTCCTTATTCCTTTCCCTTGAGGGTAATACGGTTTGATTACCGAAACCCAGGTGCTTCGCCCGGAAGTTGTTGTTATCGGGTAGAGACTCTACCTGGGTTAGGTTGCATCAGTTCCTTACACCCTTGAGTTAGTTTAGAACTTAAATAGGTAACGTTAAATAAAAGTTGCCCAATTTGAATCCAAACATTGTTGTTATGTCTTTATTTCGGGTGTTACTTCGTGGGTTGGCGGACAATTAAGAATTACTATGTGATGGGTCCCATTTCCATGCTGACCCTGTTGTTTCAACCCTTGGTCTCCTTTCACTCTCCTTCCCCTTTCCCCCTCAAGATTCTTTCCTGAATCAGATAGTTGGACCTCAAGGTGATCTCTATGTGGAGTGTGGTGTTCTATGGCAAGGGAAGCTGGACTCTATCAAACTCAATAAGACAAAAGTGGACACTGTACTCCAGATGAGACCTGATTAAAGCTGAGGAGACTGGCACTATCACCCCTTGATCTGGGCACTATACTTCTGTTGATGCAGTCAGAAATGCATTCCTCTTTTTGAGGGTTGTGTTGAATTTTTTACCCATTTTTAGCTTGTGCTCTAGTAAGACCCTGGATCTCTTCCAAATGTACTTTGTCAAGTCAGATATCACCTATATTTGTATATCTCATCCTATATTTGTATATTTTATTTTTCCTGCCTAGTCTTACATTGTTCCTTCTTGAAATTCATATTGCATCACCATCTACGAACCCGCACGCTCGCTCCGGTCATCTGGAGAGGCCTTGCTCGTGATCCCACCCACGTCGCAAGCGCGCTTGGTGGGGACACGGGACAGGGCCTTTTCTGTGGCGGCCCCCCGACTTTGGAATGCCCTTCCAAAAGATCTGACAGGCCCCTACTCTAGCCGTTTTCAGAAGGAATTTAAAAACCTGGTTGTTCCGTTGTGCCTTCTCAGACTAGGAATCCCCACCCCAAGTCCCAGTAGCACTTTAGCTTAACAAACCGTTGCTGCACACCGCACCTTTAATCCTACGTGCCTCCTGCCACTTCAGCACTTTTAACCCTTGTACCCCAGTGCGCCGGCCGAACCAGTTTTTAATAATGTCTTGATGTATTGCCATTGTCGTTATCTTGCTTATTGTTTGATTTGCTTTGCTATTGTGTTGTTATGTTTTTATTGTATTGTGTTTTGAGGCTTCGGCCTGTGTAAGCCGCATCGAGTCCTTCGGGAGATGCTAGCGGGGTACAAATAAAGTTAATAATAATAATAATAATAATAATTAGTTTCTGCCCAGCTTTCTAATTATTAAGATCATTCTCAATTCTAAGCCCATTCTTTAGGAAATTTGCTATCTCCCACAATTTGGTCTCATCTGGATAAGTATGCCCCCCTATTCCACCATACAAGTCAAAACATATGTTGAACAATTAATGTGTGTGTGGGCAAGTTTTAGGAAAAGATTAGAGGTGGCATTTCCACAAGGAGGAGAAATATCTATATGATTGGGTACTGACAACTGTGATATACACCATAGACATATTTATCTAGACATGAGATCAGACAAAGAACAAATTATTTTGAAAATTGATACCCCCCTCTAAGAAAAAAAAAATGTCCTGGTTCCAGCGTTCACTGACACAAACAGATAACTGAGGATCATTTTAATGCATTCTCTTTCTCTGTTTGTCTCTCTCTCTCTCTGTTTGAACAGTGATGCCTGGTGTGTTATTTCATACACTTATTACTCCCAGCATGAATAATTGCTTCCGAAATTCTTTTTCTGTATCTGTTATTGCCTAATATGCATCCACTGTGCTGCTCAAATGGTTATTTGTGCCAATTAATTTTTATTGCTTCCCATTAAATATTTTGAATGACAATTTGTAGCTCTATAAATGTTAGATTTTAGAGCCTTTCAATGAAGAAGTTCATTATTTGCTTTTTATTAAATGTAAAGAGCACCTCGGTAGAGGAAACAAATGGGTTATATACTGGACAAAGACTTATCTAGCACACTTCATGTTCTTCTGGATAAAATAGCATTAATTTGTTTTGGCTTGTACAACAGAAGGATTTCTAAAGAGAAACTTTGTAGATCAATGCTATGTTCATAATTCATTGTCAGGTTTAGCCAGATAATGGTTGAACATGTCTCTCTAAGAAATGGAGGAACAATAACTAAAAATTGGAGATAATTAAAACTATCAACTATAGCCAGATCTAGACACGCCTTTATAACAGGAGAATCTGCGTTTTTTAAAAACAAACCTGCATTGGCTGCTTCCTAGTAGAAGGTGAGTGAACAGTGCGGGGTGCCATAATGCTTACACTTACACACTTTTGCCACATTTCTCCACCCCTTTTATACACACTGGAGCTTGCAAATGTAGGCTCCAGTGCTCAAGAGTCAATGAATACACCAGGCAAAGTTATATCCTCAAACCCAAAAAATTGTACCTTTTGTTTTGTGATTTCCTCAAGGCTTGAAAAATTTGTGTTCAAGGAAGAAAACATGCCCTCGGAGAATTTCTATCATTCTTTGTTCCACACATACTGTATTGGCATAGAGGGTGGCTTCTATACCACTGATGTTCATTATATCAGTCTATCTTTCTATCATCTATCAATCCATCTGTCCAGTGCATCTGCCAACATTCATGCAGTATAACTGACATCCCATGCACTTCTCTGTGTGCATGTGTATGTCTTCAAATTGGCTTCTGACCTATGGTGATCCCATGAATTTCATAGGGCTTTCTCAGACATGGAATACTCACAGGTGGTTTCACCAGTTCCTTCCTCTGAAATATAGTTTACAATACTTGGTATTCATCAGTAGTATCCCTTCCAAGTACTAACCAGGCTGACCCTACATTTCTTCAAGGTCAGATGAGATCTGGTGCCTTGTAGGCAACTATTACCTCCATGTATGTACCACTTACAAATCTGCTTGCTTTGAGTAGGGCATTTATATCATATTTAGAGAGGGGGCATAAATTGGTTTGGTTCACATTTCAATAGCAAACAAACATGATTCACATTTTCTAAACGAACATTCAAACTAAAATATTATCATTCAGTTGGGACGCCTTTCCAAAGATGTTATGCTGCTCTCTGATCAAAAATTGCATGCTTTAGGGAAAATAGCACATTAGCAATTTGTACATTCAGGGAAGTAGCATACAAAACTAATATTAAGGAAAATCACTGACAAAAAGAATATCATGAGGACTCCTCAGGCTAATCCAGAACCCATCATGGGTTTTGGGCTGATCTGGAAGGTCCCTCACATGCTCTTTCCATTCCTACTTCAAGTGGTAGTTGAAGGATTTGTTTCAATACATGATCTAGTCCAGTAGTTCTCAACCTGTGGGTCTCCAGGTGTTTTGGCCTACAACTCCCAGAAATCCCAGCCAGTTTACAAGCTGTTAGGATTTCTGGGAGTTGAAGGCCAAAACAACTGGAGACCCACAGGTTGAGAACCACTGATCTAGTCAAAGACAAATTTCCAAGAAAGGGGAAAGAAACAGTTCACCAGCACATAAGATGATCAGAGAAGAATTGCTTTAGAGAATGCTGTAGAAAATAAAGTGGACAGATTTGGTCATTCCTAATCTTATGCTCTCAAAGCAGAGTTTGAAAAGTTTCTTTTAAGAAGACTCACTATAATGACACACTGAAGCCATCCATTATTGTACAACAGAAGGTTCTTACCACTGTTCAATTATGGATGGCTCAAGAAAGCCATTGTATTCATTCTTCATAGAAGTAACTTTCACAATTCTGTCTCAGACCTTGCCCTAGAAGAAATATACACAAGTGGCCAAAGCTATTTATGATCTCTAGATCACATTCTGTGTGTAATACAACTGTTCTAACTTCCCAGATAATTTGTCCCTGCTGCTATCTTTGGTGTACAATTTTGGAATGTCACTCGATTCTTAGCACTAGTTTTCTACACCTGGCAATAAAACTGGCGCTTAGCAAAAATAAGATGGATGACTCTAATTTCCCTGACTTCTTTTAGCATTAGGGGTAAAACAAATCAGAAATTTTAGCAAATATTAGCTAGTCTTGTGCAACTGATCCAGAGCTCTCTTGAATAATGAAGTGAAAAGTGCAAATCTGACCAATTTGTATGAATTTTGAATGAAAATTTATTGCCCCAATTTCATTACAAAAGCAGGATATCATAGACTAATCCAGAGATCAAAGATTTGAAAAGAAGATTGTAAAAGTCAGACAGTGCGTATGTCTCCAACATAGTAATATGTAGGAAACTACTAATGTGATGTTGATGCCAAGGAAAAAGAGAGTTCGGCTTTGCTTATTGAAATCTGAATTCTGAAATCCAGGTCAAGAGTCTTGCCAATACTTTATAATTGCAGTACTTATGGAACAGGATTATATGAAGTCATTAAAGTTATATAATCAGTTGTCTCCTCTTGTATCTCTTGTATCATTGCATTTTTGTAGCAAATTATGGAAGAGCTGTGTTAAGTGATGGTTTCTTGATTGTCATGTGAGTTTGTCACACTAATTTAATCTCCTAGAAGTCTAGTTTGATTCTCTGCCCTTGTTTCGTTGTTAATTTGTCTCTTGTTAAAGAGTTTCTGTGTGCTTTAGGTACCGAAATGTATTTGTTCCTCATTACAGTTGTCCATTGCTGTTGCGGTTACTGGGGAGAGCAACCATTCTGACTCTCAATGGAAAAAGGCATCTTTAAGTGCCTGGGATCACTTAAAGATGGGAGTGCATTACTGGAATGAGAAGATCTAAGGAATTCCTGAGAACCATTAAATGCTAGAGAAGTGACAGATGAGAAATCCAAGCAGGTAGACAGCAGATGCAAGATCAGGAAGGAGGAGTGATGCAAGCAGCAAGTCTGAGTCCCAGTCATCACCACCTTAGCCAGACAGCTCTGGAAGAGATGGAATATTGACAAGCTGGAATGTGTCCAGAAGAGGGTGACTAAAATGTTCAAGGATCTGGAGAATAAGCCTTATGAGGAGCGGCTTAAAGAGCTGGGAATGTTTAACCTGAAGAAGAGAAAGCTGAGAGGAGACATGATAGCCATGGATAAGTATGTGAGAGGAAGTCATAGGGAGGAGGGAGCAAGCTTGTTTTCTGGTGCCCTGGAGACTAGGATGCAGAACAATGGCTTCAAACTATAAGAAAGGAGATTCCATCTGAACATTAGGAAGAATTTCCTGACTGAGAGCTGTTCAGCAGTGGAACTCTCTGTCCCGGAGTGTGGGAGAGGCTCATTCTTTGGAAGCTTTTAAACAGAGGCTGGATGGCCATCTGTGGAGGATGATTTGAATGCAATTTTCCTGCTTCTTGGCAGGGGGTTGGACTGGATGACCCATGAGGTCTCTTTCAACTCTTTGATTCTATGATTCTATGATTCTATGAATAAGGGAGCTATGAGAGGTGGACAAGAGAACTGGTAGTGAATCTCACAATTTGGGCTGATGGGATAAATAAAGTGTGCTCTTGCCAACCCTCTAGTTCCTTGCATTGCTGGTAAAATACAACAAAGGAGTCCCTGGCATTTCATTATCTTCTTATAGTATATATTAATTAAACTTTACCAGATTTAGCTGACTGATGCTTAGGAGAAGTATTGCCGTGCAGAAAACAGTTTGAAATTCATTGTCAAGAATGAGTAATCAAAACAGCTTTTGAAAAAAGTTCTTGCTTATTGGGAATAAAAAGACATTTTATAAGTACCCAACACAAAAACCACTGGAGTTACTTATGCTGGTTTAAGGTATGTCTTTACATTCAGAAGCATGGAAGTAGTTAAAGAGAACTTCTGCCATACTACTGTAAACCTGTTGCTATTTTTATATTATTAGATTTTTGAAGAAAAAAATATGAACAATGAAATTATTCTACATGATCACATTTCAAAGGAAAGCCAATTAGTAAGATCATACAAATAAGAAAAGGGCTGAAAGGACCCATCTACACTAACTATTTATTGCAGCTACAAGCCTACTTGAAACTGCAGTGGTCACAAAATACACACTGTCCTGTGTGCTGTGGGAAGGTTAAAGGATATACAGTGCATTAAAGACAGTTACAGGAAGTCTAGGTTAAGCCCTTTAATGTGATGTAGCAGATCTCAGTGTGAAATCAGCTCCACAGAATGTGGCATGCCATATAGACACCTGCTGAACTGCTTTGCACAGTCTGCCAAAAAAATGCCCCGAGGACATGGCTGGCTAGTAGGGGACAAATTGATCCCCTGGAATGTGTAATTGATTACCTCCAATCCTATCACTTTCCCTTTTTTCTTAAATTTCTATGACTTAGGGGAGCTGGTGCATATTTCTCTGGGAAATCCTGCATAGTGGTTTAAGGCTAGGTTCCATTATTCATGAAATTACCTTCCTGACCTCCAAACAGTTTTGAATCTGTCAAACGAATAATTCTTGTAGCAAAACTGCTTCCTTCCAAACCAGTTCCAAACTGCAATAATGGTCAGTGTAGAAGGACCCAAGGTGTTTAGCAAGCAGAATTGCTTTAAGCTGCAAACAAATCATGTTTCTTTTGCAAGACCTCTTCTCGGGGGGGTTTTCCGCCAAAGATATATTTGGGTTTTTTTTTAAAGTCTTTGGTGCACTTTCTACAATGACTGTACTGATATTCAAGCCAAAACCATACATTATTTATTTAATATTTGTATATCTGCAAAAACTGCAATCCCTCTTATTTATTTTGTCAGTTAGGTACTAAGTATCTGGCGCAGCAGAAGTTAAACTGAATAATCTCAGCCAACCCCAGCTAGTCTGGCAGAGTAGACACAGCAGGCGAGTAAGATGTAAACAGCTACAGTGCTATTTCAGTGTCATTACATTTCATGTCAGCTCAACTTAGGTGGAGTCCCACAGCAGCTCAATTCAGGCTAAACGTGAAAGCCGGCACTATATCTTCATCAGCCCATTGCTGCTACTTGCCATGGTGCTCCATTTAAAATTGCTGTCAAGACACAAATCAAGCAAACTTGGAAAATGATTGCTATTAAAATGATACAGCATCATACATAATGGGAGGGGGGAGCAGTTTGATTAGAAATAGCAAAATCAAATTATAGAACTTTAGGCCAATGAGACTGCATTCACAAAATTATTATAAATGTTTCTTTACCTAAACAAGGATGCATCATTTGGTTAGATCAACATATTTGCAAAACACATTGCCCTCCTATGTGACCTTGGACAAGTTACACTCTTTAAATCTCAGAGGAAGATTAAGGCCAATTATGTATGAACAAGATAAAGAAAACTATGCAATAGGCTCATTTTGGAGTCTCCATAAGTCAAAAACTACTTGTACGCATACAACCAGAAAGTATGGTTTATAAAACTCACAACGAGAATAGCAGCAGCAGCATAGCTATATCCCCGAACTATATCCTTCCCTGCAGAGCATTCATTGTGTAAGCCATTGGTTTACCTCAACTATGCTCCATGCTAAAAACTGAGAGAATATTTGCTGTCATTACCGTATTTACACAAGTCTAATGCTCCATCAAATCTGATGCACACCTCGATTTTCAAAAACTTGAAACTCAATAAAGTATTTACTATATTATGTGAATCTGATGAGCATCCTAATTTTGGGAAGGTAATTTAGTCAACAAAGGTGAGCATTAGAGTTGAGTAAATATGGTAATTTCCCAGCTCCCACAGCAGTGAGAATTTTGTTCAGTTTTCCCCCAGCATTTGCATGACTCTACATTTATTTATGGACATAATAATTCCTTAGGTGATAGTGATGCTATGCAAATATATTTATTTTCTCCTGCAGGAAGATGAAAACTATGAAAACAAATCATTTTTCAATGCGAGAATTAGTTGAGGAGTTACAATCCTGTTGCAAAACCTCTAAACCTGGGTAGATGCGGGGAATGCCATGGATGTGGCGTACCTGGATTTCAGTAAGGCCTTCGAGAAGGTCCCCCATGACCTTCTGGCAAACAAACTAGTCCAATGTGGGCTAGGCAAAACTACGGTGAGGTGGATCTGTAATTGGTTAAATGGACGAACCCAGAGGGTGCTCACCAATGCTTCCTCTTCATCTTGGAAAGAAGTGACGAGTGGAGTGCCGCAGGGTTCCGTCCTGGAAAAACGAAATGCAAAGATATAGAATGGGGGATGCCTGGCTTGAGAGCAGTACGTGTGAAAAAGATCTTGGAGTCCTCGTGGACAACAAGTTAAACATGAGCCAACAATGTGATGTGGTGGCAAAAAAAGCCAATGGAATTTTGGCCTGCATTAATAGGAGCATAATGTCTAGATCTAGGGAAGTAATGCTACTCCTCTATTCTGATCTGGTGAGACCACACCTGGAATATTGTGTCCAATTCTGGGCACCACAATTCAAGAGAGATATTGACAAGCTGGAATGTGTCCAGAGGAGGGCGACCAAAATGATCAAGGGTCTGGAGAACAAGCCCTATGAGGAGCGGCTTAAGGAGCTTGGCATGTTTAGCCTGAAGAAGAGAAGGCTGAGAGGAGATATGATAGCCATGTATAAATATGTGAGAGGAAGCCACAGGGAGGAGGGAGCAAGCTTGCTTTCTGCTTCCCTGGAGACTAGGACGTGGAACAATGGCTTCAAACTACAAGAGAGGAGATTCCATCTGAACATGAGGAAGAACTTCCTGATTGTGAGAGCTGTTCAGCAGTGGAACTCTCTGCCCCAGAGTGTGGTGGAGGCTCCTTCTTTGGAAGCTTTTAAACAGGGGTTGGATGGCCATCTGTCTGGGGTGATTTGAATGCAATATTCCTGCTTCTTGGCAGGGGATTGGACTGGATGGCCCATGAGGTCTCTTCCAACTCTTTGATTCTATGATTCTATGGTTCTATGTACAACAGGCTTTACCAATGAGCATTGGTGCTCCTTAAACAGTGTCCTAATGCCCAACAGGATCAATATTTTTGCTTCTGATGTGCATTGGCCCCAATGTGCATTGATCCCATTGCTGTTGTTATTGTTGTTAGGCGATCCCTCGTTGGACGAGTAAGATGGTCTTCCATCATGGGTTTCCTTGTGGGTCCGCATGTGGCTGTGGAGCCCTATTCTTGCTCTGCATCTTCTTCCGCAGTGAGGGCATTGGTTTCCAGGTGGAAGGCGGTCCCGGTCGGGGTTGGCTTGACGCGCCTTCCTCCTGGCACGTTTCTCTCTTTCACCCTCCACTCGTGCCTCCTCGAATTCTGCAGCACTGCTGGTCACAGCTGACCTCCAGCTGGAGCGCTCAAGGGCCAGGGCCTCCCAGTTCTCAGTGTCTATGCCAGAGTTTTTAAGGTTGGCTTTGAGCCCATCTTTAAATCTCTTTTCCTGTCCACCAACATTCCGTTTTCCGTTCTTGAGTTCGGAGTAGAGCAACTGCTTTGGGAGACGGTGGTCAGGCATCCGGACAACGTGGCCTGTCCAGCGGAGTTGATGTTGGAGGACCATTGCTTCAATGCTGGTGGTCTTTGCTTCCTCCAGCACGCTGACGTTTGTCCGCTTGTCTTCCCAGGAGATTTGCAGGATTTTCCGGAGGCAGCGCTGATGGAATCGTTCCAGGAGCTGCATGTGACGTCTGTAGACAGTCCATGTCTCACAGGCATATAGCAGGGTTGGGAGGACAATAGCTTTATAGACAAGCACCTTGGTCTCCCTACGGATGTCCCGGTCCTCAAACACTCTCTGCTTCATTCTGGAAAATGCTGCACTGGCAGAGCTCAGGCGGTGTTGTATTTCGGCGTCGATGTTGACTTTGGTGGAGAGGTGGCTGCCAAGGTAGCGGAAATGGTCGACATTTTCTAATGTTACGCCATTAAGCTGTATCTCTGGCATTGGAGAGGGGGCGGCTGGTGACTGCTGGAAAAGCACTTTGGTTTTCTCGATGTTCAGTGACAGGCCAAGCTTTGTGTATGCTTCTGCAAAGGTGTTGAGAGTGGCTTGTAGATCTTCTTCTGTATGCGCACAGACAACATTGTCATCAGCATACTGGAGTTCTATAACAGATGTTGTTGTGACCTTGGTTTTGGCTTTCAGTCTGCTGAGGTTAAATAGCTTGCCGTCTGTCCGATAGATGATTTCCACTCCGGTGGGAAGCTTCCCATCAACAAGGTGTAGTATCATGGCGATGAAGATGGAGAATAAAGTTGGGGCAATAACACATCCCTGTTTGACACCCGATTCCACCTTAAATGGGTCACTTTGGGAGCCATTGCTATCCAAGACTGTTGCCATCATGTCATCGTGGAGGAGCCGCAGGATGTTCACAAATTTGCTTGGGCACCCGATTTTTTGGAGGATGGTCCAGAGAGCGCTGCGATTCACTGTGTCGAATGCCTTTGCAAGGTCGATGAATGCCATGTACAGAGGTTGGTTTTGTTCCCTGCATTTTTCTTGGAGTTGTCGTGCAGTGAAGATCATGTCCACAGTTCCTCTGGAGGGGCGGAAGCCGTTCTGGGATTCTGGGAGGGTGTCTTCTGAGAGGGGCAGAAGGCGGTTTGCAAGGATTCTTGCGAGGATTTTCCCAGCGGAGGTTAGAAGGGAGATACCTCGATAGTTTCCGCAGTCTGTTCTTTCCCCTTTTTTGAAGAGGGTGGTGATGGTGGCATCCTTGAAGTCTGCTGGGATTTTCTTGGTCACCCACACTTTTTCTATGAGCTGGTGGAGTTGGTGTGTCAGCGCAGGTCCTCCCTCTTTAAAGATTTCAGCAGGGATCCCATCCGGTCCGCTGGCTTTGTTGTTCTTTTGTTGGCTGATGGCATTGCTGACTTCTTCCAAACTAGGCAGTGCTGCAAGCTCATCCCTGGTTTGTTGTTGCGGGATTTGTGAGAGGACCTCTTCGGCCACACTGGAGCTGCGGTTTAGGAGGCTTTGGTAGTGTTCTTTCCAACGTAGTGCAATTGACTTTTGGTCCTTCAGGAGTTTGGTTCCGTCTGATGAGCGTAGAGGCTGTATGCCATGGTTTCTTGGCCCATAGATGACCTTTGTGGCTTTGAAAAATCCTTGAGCATTATGGGTATCTGCCAGGTGTTGGATTTCTTCAGCCTTCTTTGTCCACCAGATGTTCTTGAGTTCTCTTGTCCTTCTTTGGACCTCAGCTTTTGCACTGGCGTAGATCTTTTTCTTAGCAGCACAGTTGATGTCTCTCTGCCATATTTGGAAGGCTTTCCTTTTCTTGTCGATTAGCTGTTGGATCTCGATGTCATTTTCGTCAAACCAGTCTTGATGTTTCTTGGCTTGGTATCCAATAGTTTCTTCGCAGGCTTGGATGATGGAGGTCTTCAGTTTGTTCCAGTGTTCCTCAACATTTTCGGGGTGTACTGTGGGTAGATGGTCCTTGAGTGCTGTTTGGAGATGGGCTCGCCTGGAGGGCTCTTGAAGGGCTTGGGTGTTCATTTTGCGCCTTGTCTTTCTTCCTTGGAGTCTGCGCTTGGGGGCAATCTTGATAGCCATCGTGGATCGGATTAGCCTGTGGTCGGTCCAGCAGTCGTCAGCACCTGTCATGGCTCTTGTGAGGAGTACGTCATGGCGGTCTCTGGCACGTGTGATTACATAGTCTAAGAGGTGCCAATGCTTTGACCGTGGGTGCTTCCATGATGTCTTGAACTTGTTTTTCTGGCGGAAGAGCATGTTGGTGATGACAAGGTTGTGCTCCGCACATTTGGTGAGAAGCAGGATGCCATTCGAGTTGCTGTTTCCAACCCCGTCTTTTCCTATGGTGCCTGGCCACAGGTCGAAGTCTCGCCCGACTCTTGCATTGAAGTCCCCCAGGAGAATGATTTTGTCCTCCTTAGGTATCCCCGATAGGACGTTGTCCAGCTGACAGTAGAATTTCTCCTTGATGTCTTCATCAGCGTCTAGTGTTGGTGCATAGGCACTTATGATGGTTGCCCGTTGGTTTTTGGCAAGATCAATTCGGAGGGTTGAGAGTCGTTCGTTGATGCCAGTGGGTGCTTCGGACAGATGTTTCACCAGATCATTCCTGATGGCAAAGCCAACTCCGTGCATTCTTTGGTCTTTTTCGGGCAGTCCCTTCCAGAAGAAGGTGTAGCCTCCTTTTTCTTCCTTCAGCTGTCCCTCTCCTGCTCTCCGGGTCTCCTGAAGGGCTGCTATGTCGATGTTGAAGCGTCCCAGCTCCCTTGCAATGATGGCAGTTCTGCGTTCGGGGCGTTCACTGTCACTGTTGTCCATCAGAGTCCGTACGTTCCACGTACCGAAGTTCATTTTTCTTTTTTGGCCGCAGGATGGTGACCCCACTGGACGCGGCAGTCCAGTCAGGGATAAGTGAGGCAGACTATGTTTGGGGCACCTTTTCTAGCCCCCTCCCCATGTGGGGTGAGCAGAGTGGGTCCTCAATAGGGCTGCTCAGTCGCGGATACAGCTGCCGAACTACTCAACTGCCTCGGACCTTGAGGTAGAGCGACTGAGTCCGTACCCACCGCCCATGTGCCAGTCTGTGACTAGGGGCTTCCAGATTTCACAGTCCTGCCCCCGTCGCCACTCGCTGATCGCCATGGGACTTTGGTTGCTTGGTTTTTATTTTCTTTGGAAGACGCCTGTGCGTGGGTTTTTTTAATGTGTGGAGGTCAGTGCACAACTGAACAACACACAGTCTTCACAGATGAGGTTCCACTGGTGATGTAGTTTAACACAATGACCATGGCTTCTCAGTCTGTTGCAGCCTTCTTCCGCCTTCGCAGCCGTTGTAACATGTGCCATGTTATCCTCCGCCTGCTCCGCCGTTGAGGTCTTTGGGTCTTCGGACTGTGCTTGGTCTGGGACCTCCCCCGCGGCCACTCCTGGGAGTGCACGACTCCAGTTGTTGTGCCCACAGGTTCATCGGAACACGCAAGCCCCCTCACCACGACAAGGTGACAGTCCATCGAGGGGGGATCCCATTGCACACTAGTCTTCTCTGGCTCCCCTACATAGTAACATAACAGCAGCCCTTGGATACAGATGTTACAGAACTGCCTACATCCAATTCCCACAAGCAAGTCAACTTATGGAAACATAAGTCCTCAACAAAATTCCTGCCAACAAATAATAATAACTAATACTACTGCTGTAATTACTTTGGCGGCAGCAGCAATCAATTTGACCATAGATAGATATAAAACAGTATTTCAGAGTTTTTGTGGGAAAACAATTCAGCCAGTAGGAACAAGATCCAGAAAGTTTTCAAAAGCACAAATTGCGATTTTTTTCCTTTTATAAAAAATACAGCATGTTAATATAGCAATGTTAATCTAATATGATCTGTTTTTCAGCAGTCCCTATTCAGAAATGAAGTGATTTGTGCCTTTGGCAAGCATACTTAGTACACAGGTAAAAGAGTCAGTGAGCTCACCATAAATATAGATACTTAGAAGGAATAAATCACATATGTTGTGAAAGACGAGCAAGGAGCCTTTTCCCCCTTGCCATCATTTAGTGCCACACTATTGGAGTGGAGGCAATAAATAGTAGCTATAAAAAGTTGGTCATGGGCAGGAATTGTTTTTTATAATGAAAGTGAAGCTTCCTAGGTCCATGTAGTAGAGTCTGATATGATGTTTACCTACTCACCTCCTCTCCCTTGTCTAATTGCCTCATCTTCTCATTCCATGCTTCTCACCAGGTTTGGGAGTTCTAAATCAACCTTACTGTTCATGGAGCACAATCCATGCATTCAGAATTTACCATTTCTTTGAGTTTTCTTTCCAGCTTTTGTGTAAATAAAAATATCTTTGCCAATGGTAGGAGAGCAGAACAAGGGCTACCTGAAACTTTCAAGGGAGACCTAAAAGTACCATTTATTGTCATAGATTATGAAATAATTCAATGAGTCTATAAATCCAAAACAGATTGTTAAAATAATAAGCATATACTATATGCCTTCTAAAATATGACAGAGCTTGGAGATCTTAATCGAACCCTGGTGTCTTCCTGAGGACTCCTGTTTGTCATGCTGAATGCAGCCCTGGACATCTGACATAGAACCATGCCTTGAAAACACAAATCAACTTAAAGAAATGTAAAGAGAAATTGTGCTTTTATGGAATCATAGCATTAAAAGAGACCACAAAGGACCATCCACTCCAACCCCTTTTCATACAGGAACACACAATCAAAGCATTCCCAATAGATGGCTGTCCAAACTCTGTTTTAAAAACTCCAGAGACGGAGACTCCCATCACACTGTGAGGCAGTGTATTCCACTGACAACTCTTAATGTCAGGAAGTTCTTTCAAATATTCAGGTGGAATTTCATTTCCTGCAATTTGAATCCATTGCTCCGTAACCTAGTCTCTAGAACAGTAGAAAACCAGCTTGTCCTCTCCTCAATATGACATCCTATTGGATTTTTTTAACATGGCTACCATGCCCCCTCTTAACATCATCTTCTCTAGGCTTGGCTTCCAGATCTTTGATCATATTGGTCACCCTCCTCTGGACACCTTCCAGCTTGTCAATACTTTCCTGAACCATGGTACCCAGGATTGGACACAGTACTCCAGGTGAGGTCTGGCTATTCTCCAATTTGCAAGTGAATTTGATAGAGTCTGCTGGTTGGAAAATATTATCCCTATTAGAAGCAGGAATGCAGGTCAGAGCAAAACTAGAGAAAAAAGAAATAAATACAGTATGGAGAACACATCCCTAGCTGCAAAATCACTGAGGTGAATGATGGTACAGCCAGTAACCAGAAGCTATCAGCAGGGCTCAAAGTGATATCCATATCCAATCACTGGTGACAAAACATTCCCACTTGGCTTCATGTGATCTTGCTGTGAAGCCTTGTGTCCGGGAAAAAAAACCATATTAAACAGTTCAAGTTAAGACAATAGGCTAGCCTAAAACAGTCAAAACCATGTACGGCTTTAATTAAAACATGAAGGAAATTAATGTTAGTTGTCCTCCAATGGGACGGCATACTATAAAATAGGATGCCATGACAAAGAAGAAGATCCTCTCCATCTCCCTACATAATATGGCATTTCTTTAAAGGGATATGAAGCAGTGCCACACCAACTGTTATTGGGCAAGGTGTTATTACAAGAACTGAGATGCCAAGCTATTCAGGGCTTTGAATGTACCTTGATTTCAAATTGGAAGCAAAATGTCAGTAACTGAATCTTCTTTAAGATTGGTGTTATGTGTGGCCGACATGATATGCTGATTTATTTATTGTATCAGGAGCAAACCAATGTATTTGAGAAAACACAAAGTTTAAAAACTTGGCATTCTATTAAATGCCTTTTGACCAGAAGCTGGCCACTTGGAGTGCCTCCCTTGCTATAAGAAGGTCCTCCATTGTGCATGTGGCAGGGATCAGGCTGCATTGTAATAGGTGGTCTGTAGTTTGCTCTTCTCCACACTCGCCTGTTCTGGACTCCACTTTGTGACCCCAGTTCTTAAGGTTGGCTCTGTATCTCGTGGTGCCAGAGTGCAGTCTGTTCAGCACCTTCCAAGTTGTCCAGTCTTCTGTTTGCCCAGGAGGGAGCCTCTCATTTGGTATCAACCATAGATTGAGGTGCTGGGTTTTAGCCTGCCATTTTGGACTCTCGCTTGCTGAAATGTTCCTGCGAGTATCTCTGTAGATCTTTGAAAACTATTTCTTGATTTAAGGCATTGGCGTGCTGGCTGATATCCAAACAGGGAGTGTGCCAGTGATGACAGTCCTTGGTCCTTTCACTATCGGCTGCTACTTCCCTGTGGGTGTCAGATGTGCAATACCAGCTAGACAGTGTAATTTCTCCAGCGGCGTAAGGTGCAGACAGCCTGTGATAATGCGACATGTCTCATTAAGAGCTACATCGACTGTTTTAGCATGGTGAGATGTGTTCCACACTGGGTATGTGAACTCAGCAGCAGAGTAGCAAAGTGCAAGGGCAGATGTCTCCACTGTATCTGGTTGTGATCCCCAGGTTGTGCCAGTCAGCTTTTGTATGATATTGTTTCTAGCACTCACTTTTTGGTTGGTATTCAGGCAGTGCTCCTTGTAGGTCAGAGAATGGTCCAGGGTTACTCCCAGGTAGTTGGGTGTGCTGCAATGTTCCAGTGGGATTCTTTCCCAGGTAATCCTCAGAGCTCAAGATGCTTGTCTGTTCTTAAGATGAAAAGCACATGTCTGTGTCTTAGATGGATTAGGAATCAGCTGGTTTTGTCTGTAATAGGTAGTAAGAGCACGTAAAGCTTTGAAGAGCTTCTATTCAACCATCTCAAAGCTCCCTGCTTGAGTGGTGATGGCACGATTATCAGCATAGATAAATTCTCTGTCCCTTCTGGCAGTGGCTGATCATCTGTGTAAATGTTGAACATTGCTGGAGCAAGCACGCTCCCCTGAGGCAGGCCTTTCTTCTGTTTTTGCAATTTGCTTCCCTGGCCTAGGAATTCAACAAAAAAGCTCCTGTTTTGGAGCAGATTTCCTATGAGGCGGGTGAGATGGTAGTCCTTTGTGATATTATAAATTTTCCCCAGGAGAAGATGATTTACAGTGTCATAGCCTGCTGACAGGTCTATAAGATAGCTCCTGTAATCTGCTTCCTTTCAAAACCGTCTTCTATGTGCTGAGTCAGGTTCAACACTTATGATGTGCAGCTTTTGCCTTTCCTGAAGGCAGTTTGCTGTGGGATCATAAATGGGTCTGTCCACATGATCCTATACAGAATAAGTCTCTGCAAAACTTTGTAAAGATGGCACAACAAGGAGATTGGTCTATAGCTTTTTGGGACATTGCGGTCTTTGCCTGGTTTCAAGATGGTTACTCTTGCTCTCCTCCAGATTTTGGGGATCTAACAGGATGCAATGCAGTTGTTCATCAGCTTCATCACCCAGCACCTTGCTTTTGGACCAAAGTTCTTAATTTGTTCTATCCGTAGACCAGGCCAACTGCTTTGCCATTTTTACATTTATTGAAGGCCATGTCCAATTCAGTAGATGTAAAAGGCTCATGAAGGTTGTTGTTCTCATTTTCTGCCTGTCTGACTATTGATTTCCTTCCTACTTTGGTGTAAAAGTTGGGTTTCCCATTCTTCAGAAGTTGATGTGCTATCTGATCTGTTACAATAAGTCATAGCAGGATCAAGCGTATGTGTGTGTGTTAAAGAAAAATGTTATGATGTTAATTATTATGTGCGGCTGGTAATGTAGGTCAGCCAGCATGTTTGGGTCACATCTGATGGGGTATAACTGTATGGATTTTAGAATACAGTATGGAGAAGCAATATGCTGCTCTGAAGGAAATGCAATATGTTGTAACGCTGCTATGCTGTAACAGCGATGCTCTTTGCTATCCTGGAATACCTGTTTACTCAAGGTTTATGTTTTGCTCTCTCATTTGAAAGAAGATGAAGAAGCCTTATTCTGTGTTACTTACAAAACCTATGTAAGTTTGTTGCACTGTTTGATTTTGTATGCAACACTGCAAGTTTATTTTTGCTTCTGCTGATAAGAGTAAAGTTTTTCAGTTCTCTTTTCCTCTTGCCTGTGTGTCTGTTGCATTGGACCTGGCTAAAATCCGCTTCTGCGCAACATGATCTACCATTAAGTTGGCATGGGTATCAGTTTTTGAGGGATCGTTGCTCAACTGCCTTAACAGCCTCCATGCCTTCTGACAGCTCCTGCCCATGTCGACTTCTGTTATCAGCTTTATCCACTGTTCTTTATTTGCTTCAGAGATGGAGGACAAAATGTTCTGCTCTGCCTGAAGAGTTTTCTCACTAAATGGTCTTCATTGTGGAGCCTGTAATAGTCTTCCAACAAGGCAGGTGTTTTGGGAGTAATGCCCTGAAGGTAGTTTGTTTTGTAGCCTCTTGGTATAGAGGCTGTGAGCAGGTTTTTACTATTTCAATGAAGTGCTTGTATTTCTCAGGGAGTGGGGTGACCAATATGATTTTGTCTGAGAAT
Organism: Anolis sagrei; assembly: GCF_037176765.1. Lineage (NCBI taxonomy): Eukaryota > Metazoa > Chordata > Lepidosauria > Squamata > Anolidae > Anolis > Anolis sagrei. Next base: position 88,435,143 of record NC_090021.1, read on the forward strand.
TTAGTCCAATCTGCCTTTCTGAAGTTGAGAACATCGATTATCTGGATCAGTCACAGTCTGAGTTTAGGCCTGGTCATCGTACCGAGATGGCTTTGGTCACCTTGGTGGATGACTTCTGCAGGGAGCTGAACAGGGGGAGTGTGACCCCATTGGTTCTCTTGGACATCTCAGCAGCTTTCGATACAATTGACCATGGTATCCCTCTGGGGCGGCTCTCTGGGATGGGTCTTGGGGGCACAGCTCTGTCATGGCTCCGGTCCTTCCTGGAGGGTTGTTACCAGATGGTGAAGCTGGGGGACACCTGCTCAGACCCCTGACTGCTGACATGTCTTTGATGTTGATTGAGATAATTGTCATAGTTGGTCCTGAAAAGGTCAGTTGGTTGGCTTGTTTGTTTGCATGCTGCAAGTCGCTTCTAGTCACTTCTGGAGTGAGAGAATCAGCCATCTACAAAGACGTTGCCCAGGGAATGCCGGTGCCCAGGGGACACCTGGGTGTTTTGTAATCCTGAGGGGAGGCTTCTCTCATATGCTGGTCATCAATCTTGCTGCTACATTTAACACTGGAAGCAGCTTCCTAATCATCTCCCTTGAAAGCTTCATGTTAAATCCATTACAGTAGTCTAGCTGGGGAGATATAAATGCATGGACAGCTATGGATAATTATCCCCATGTAGAAGAACACAAATTGAAGCTGGTATCAAGCACTGAACGTGACAGAAAATGTATCTAGGAATACTCCCAAGCTAATGGATAAATACTATATTAAATTTCAAAGGATATCTTTTTATTTCAATTTTTAAAAACAGATATGGTACAGCCAAGGTTTGTCTTTGGTCTCTTTCCGTAGGAGAGATTTCAGGAGGAGAGCAACTCATGCTTAAAGTTGTCAGATCATGCCCAGTTGTTTATTCGTTTAATTTGCCAGAGTGAGTTTGTGCATTTTCTCCATTCACAGTACTTTGGTTCTTCAAATTGCTCTGATTTATGCTGGATACTCTGGCTTTACTCAGTTCTCTGCCCCCAGACGTCCCACTGAGCATGGGCTATATGTCCCTTACGCTCTGCACTCGCACCTCCTGATGTCTCTCATATGCTTGGCAAAACCATATTACTTCTTTGTATCTACTGGGCTTCTGAACAGCTGGAAAGAAGCATTAACAAACAGCACACTGACGTTTCTACTCAAAAATGGATGCAGCATTCTTTTTTTGTAGGTCTGCTCTGACTCATGGATAAGAATGAAGGAAAGAAGATTGTGTCTATGAGGCAGAAAGGTTTTGAAAAAGCACAAGAGGTGGATGAGATACGAGGCTATTTTTGTAAACATCAGTAAGGCTGTTATGTTATCACACCTTTACCTTATTGTTAACTGTAACATAATACAATATAAATAATAGAAGAGCTGTTCAGTTTTTTTAAAGATCTTTCAGCTGGATTTGTTAAATAAATAGAATGCTTTTGTGGGTTGAACATGCTACTCATTTCCATCCTCTAATATATAGGCATTTATTCACTCCTTTTCTGGCTTTCTATCCATGATTAGCTGGTCACATTTTTGAGACTTCTGTTGTCAGGACAAAAACTCTCATGGAGGATGAAATGGTTTGTCTCGTCAAGACCAAGCAAGATTTCTTCACACCCTCAAGAAATGGATAGATGCATACACTCATTTTGGTGGTATTCCCTTTGAAGATTATTTGTTGTTAACTCTGATTTATAGTCAAGCTATGAATGAGAGACCTCAAAGTCACCCTATTATCAACAGTTCAGCTCTTACAAACCCATAACTTCATCAAATGTGCTGCCAGAATCACCACAGATTGTGGCAATTCCAGCAGTACTAGTCAAGGATTGTGAAGAACCCATCCCCCCACACCTCACATCACCCAACTCACCAGTTGCCTCACCACATTGGAGGGGGGGGGGCATCAGCCAACCAACTTCCACACATTGATCTCAATGGGACACAGGAGTATTCCTGTGTTGCCTCTGCAGTGGTATACACCAGTTGAACTTCCCTTTTGTGATGGAGCCCCAGTGAGCTCCATCACCAAAGAGAAGATCAACCAGTGTATGCCGCTGATTTGGACCCCGTCTCATGAGATTGTACAATTTATCAATCAATAGCATAGTTTTCCTCTTTTCCTGCTGCCTTCTACCCAGCCAAGCATTCTTGTCTTCTCTTGATATGGCCTAAGTAAAACAGCCAGTTCAGTCATCTTGGTTACTTGGGAGAGTTAAGACTTGATTTGCTCTAGGACTCCTTTATTCATCTTTTTAGCAGTACATGGTATCTGAAGACCTCTTCTCCAGCACCACAGCACCAGGTGAATGGCATTGCTATCCTATCAGCCTTCGTAATTTTCCAGCTTTCAAAACCACACATAGAAATTGGAAATATGATGGCATGATAGTTAAAGTGGTGTAAATTTTACAGTGTAGATGCATCCAGAGAAGGATCATTCTATAAATTATATCTACCACATCATGAAAATATTTTAATGATTATTATTTATTTATTTATTTATTTATTTACAGTATTTATATTCTGCCCTTCTCATCTCGCAGGGGACTCAGGGTGGATAACAATGCACGTGTACATGGCAAACATTCAATGCCAATTACACATGCAACTTATATAGACAGACACAGAGGCAATTTAACATTCCAGCTACATGAGGGTATGCTTGATTCCACTCCTTTCTGACCACAGGGGGAGCTGCTGCTTCACCATCCATTTGTGACACCAAGTCCTTTGATGGAGTACTTCCTCTGCATGCCTCTGGAAGGTTTTATAATCTCATGTCTTCTGTCATTCAGCTCTTGACGCCATCTCTTGCAATCTCTTGGGATATTCTCAGGTTTTATCTACTTCTATGCATTTACTAGAAGAAATCAAAGAAAGAGAAACACATTTAAAAAAATAGTTCAATAAACTAACGTATAATCTGATAAATAAGCCCTGATCTTCAAATATAGCAGTAAATGTATTAATATTTAAGTCCTTTCCAATGAAATTTATATAGGTAATTGTTCAGATAGCATTTATTCCACAAACATTTTATACACTTATTATACCCATGAATGTCTCTTTAAGGTTGAAAGTTATAGAAGTGAAGGATTCCCCTAGGAGTAGTAATCATAAATCTTTACTGACTTGTCTTTATAAGTGAGGAGGGCGGGAAAATCAATAAAAGAAAATGCTCCCAGGCAAAATGTTACCTAACTTCATCTCAAAAATTTCATTTATTAGGAAATGTGTAAAAAGGTGTCTCCAGGTGCTGATAGGGCTGTTCTGAAGAATGGAGGCAAAAAAAAAAAAACACTCCCGGGAAAATACATTTTTGTTCTGGCACAGTATACACGCTATATCAATCAATCAGATCCCACTCCAAAGTATACATTAAATTTGTACTATTTATAAGAAATATGTTTTAAGGTGCTAGGCAAAACACAGTACAATATGTAAGCGATTAAGCAGAATTTCAGCTCTGAAAGTGTCTGCATGTTTAGTCACAAGTTTATACTCTATCAGCAGGGCTGCCAAGAATGGTTTCAGACCCTAAGGGAGAAAGAGTAAAAAAGCAGACTCGAAAGGTTTTCCTCAAGGTCCCACCTGAGGCTGGATCTACATCATCATACAGTGTAGACTCATACAATCCAGTACAATGCAGTTAATCTGCATACCTAAACTGCATTATATGGCAGTGTAGATCCAGTCAGGAAACAAATAATCACTATCACCCACAACTACCTCCAGTCCTGCTCTCACTTGCAGCAAGGGAGCTGCATTTTGTTTTCCTAGCAGGTCAGTTGATTATAGTGGTGTGTTTTACACATGCCTAAATGGAAATGGCAAGTCTGAATAAGTGCAGTGCTTTGTGGACTTTTTCCCAAAGGAAGGGTTGATGTCAGAAGTTTGCAGCAGGCCCTAGGAAACAAGCAAACTACTCTAGTGCCGATTCTTGTTTACTGGCAACAGCTAGTAGAGTAGCTAGCTACTTATTCCTGCCACTTTGAATGTAGCTGACCTACAAGTTATGCTGCACATTGTATAAACACATCCACCCGAATCCACTGATGTAATTTACTGACTACAAATATATCTCAGCTGCCAATATGCTTGTAATCACAACTCTGTGAGCTGGTGATAATATTTGAAGCTCTAAATGCCTTGAAACCTTGGTATCTGAAGGTACATCCCCTTTTATATATGCAAGTTTGAGGATTAAGATCCATTAGAGCAGCCTCCATTTGTATCCATCCAAGGTGGAGAGGAATATATTTTGGGAGAATGTAGGCGAGGACTTTCTTTGCAGGGGTACACTCTTTGTGGGATGCCTTCCTCATGAGGCCTTGTGTCACATTGTTGCCAAGTAAAAAATGTTTTGATGCTTAAACTTATTTTACTGTTTTAAATAATTTTTTACCAGTAAATCTCTTGCTGAAATGGGGACTGTTAATGTTAACAGAAGTCAGCTTTCAGTGCTAGACCTCCACATCTACCTCGTGGTAGTATTTGGCCAGTTGTTCAATACTGTCAACTTCAAGAGCCTTTGCAGTGTAAATATTTTTCAGTCAGAATGTGTTGAACTAATCTCTGGAATAAAATGTTCTCTCTCTTTATATGTATATATTCTGAGTATTTTCTTCCTAACAGGTCATGCACATGTAGAAAAAAAACATACTGTAAGGCAGGTTTATATAAACACGTAAACAGATAAATTACTGCTGATTGCTGAATATTTCAACTGCAAAGGGAAAAGAGAATGAAGAAAAGTCCTGAAATCTGCTATTTATTTTTTTTTAGAATATTATATTTCCTGGGCCCCAATGAAGTGTTTAACTGATAAGCATCAGACCACTCTTCATCAGATAAACAGATATTTGTCTCACTTGGATACCTATAATTCTACATTTAAATTCACTCCCCCCTCCTTGTTCTATAATCACAAAACAAAGCAGCAAGCAGGAGAGACATGCAGCTTTCTGTGTACTTTGAACTATTTTACAATGGGCATAAATTATGTACATTATTGATGCACCTTCAAAATTATACACACTGAAATAAAATAATCTGAAAAATTCTGCAGAAAATCTATTGATGGCAAGGGAAAGGACTATATTTATCCATTCAGTGAATTATTCCACTGATGAAAACACTTATTCAGACACAAGGCAGCTTAAGTCCCATGCTGAGAGAAAAATGGAATATAAATAAAATAAATGAATGGGAAAAAAAACATAAAATAAACAAGCAAGGCCCACTGAACCAATTAAGGGCAATTTGAAAATCCCTAGTGCTCAGCAGTTTCTGTACATAATAGTCATTCTGCATAAGTTACTGTGTATGCATATATACAAATTTGGAAATAATAGATATAATTTAAATAAAATAAAGTCCTTGGGGAAGACCATTTCCAGAGAATCTGTGTGACTACTCCGTCAGCCGCCCAGGTGTTACCGATGGACAACTTCAGGTAGCAGAGCAGTAATACTACACCAGAATGCAGATACGGACCTATGCGGCACAAGGTACTAGAGCAGAGGGCCTATCTGTGTTGGCATCCAAACCAGAAGAACCCTGCAAGACTCAGAGCTCTGAAGAAGATACAGGTGCTGCCTAAACAGTTTGTAGTCCAAGTTCAATGGGACACCAAATCTGATGACAGGGTAACTCTTATTAAATTGATTTTGACTCACTTAAAAGATCTGAAAAATAGATGTGATATGAGAATTATGTTTTACTTGGGAATGTGGAAGAGTTCCAATGCCACAGTGGCTGATACTGAGACTGTATCAGGGGACCATATTCCTGACACTAACATGATCTTTAAAAGTTCATCTAATTGGCCCTAAGGGTTCTGGTGTATTCAAGTGGACAATTACCTGTTGAGTCTCATAGTAGGTAGACTTCCCATAATGCATAGTTTACATTTAGGGCAATCTCAAATGTCTCCTTGGCATTCCAAATGGCCCCACACCTCACAATGGCTTTGTGGGGATTTCATAGGCATGTAACAGGCTACCAGTAGTAGATGCAGTACAGTCCCTTGTGGTACTATTCCATATGTGGAACATACACTTCCCTTGGGGGACTTTTTATTACAGTCCACTAGGGACAAAATCTTTCATGGTGAATATGTGGATGACTTCACTCCACTTTCCTGTGATTTGGAGGGAAATGATAAAGAGGAGTTGGATGAGAAAGAGAAGAAGTTGTTGATTAGGTGTGAAGTAGACAGAACCTGGGGGAATTGGTTGCCTGCCTTTTTCATCTAGGTGGGTGTTAATGTGAGAGCACTACTGTGGATGGCATTTTCAGTATATGGATATTATTTACCAGGCTTCATGGTGGCAAGGTGTGTCTCTATATGGAGCAGGCCAGTAGCTGCAGCATGAGGTAAGCATTTGCAGGATGAAAACAAGACCTAAAAGAGAAAGGGAAATGGGGAGGGAAGGTTTTAAAAATGGAGCAAACTCACATATACCAACTGGGTGGTTGTGTGCAAAAAGGCATTGATGGACTCAGCATTAGACACCCTTGGGCATTCTTAGTCTTGTCAGCACTCCTAGCTTTTCTTTATCTCCTGCTCCTCTGGGGTTTGAATACCTCTTTTGCCCTTCAAGACTCATCAACAGGTTAAGGCTCCCCAGAAGATATCTCTTAATTCTAGCAGGGAAGCAAACTTTCAGACAAACACTTACAATCAAGTTCTGGAGACATGCCCTCTGCTCCTTTCTGACCCTCTTCCACAGCTCAGCATTTCCTTCTCTGACTACAGTATCTGGCAAACCTCAACTAGCTCAAGTCAAGAGGATAAATTTGCACCCTCTGCTTCACTGCTGTTCTCTTGACAGTTCTGTCTTCCTCTTCTTCCCACCCCATGAGGTACATAATGAGTCCTGTATTGGCCTCCATACTGCTCCTACCAGCACACCTTGTCTATATGGGTTTTAACGAAACCAAACAACTGATACTCAATAACCACTGATAGCCATAGAATGGGGAGAGGAGAAGATGATACTTCTGAATTCACAGTTTGTCAGATTAGCTTTCCTGATATTAATCACAATATATTATTTTCTCATTTAAATATTGGTTATTTTAAAGAAGTGTTCTATTCAGAAGGCTGCCTTGAATTCTTACATTTGATGCTAAAAGTTAAGTACTGTTCTTAAATGGTTCCCTAAGCTTAAATCCGGGCAAAAGAGGGTATGAGGTTAATTCATTATTCAGATGATTTCTTGTCATAGGGCAACCAAGAATAAGTCAATGTTTGATGCCATGGAAGAACACTGTAGGCTCTCTGTGGAGAGGATTATTGATTTGAGGGAAAGGGTTTCTATGTTAGTCGTGTGTAGAAAGGGTACGCCTAAGGAATTTTAGGTGTTCATGGGACATTTACATTATGTTTGCATGGTTGTGAGAACTAGCAGGGCTGTTTAGGGTGTTTCAGTGATGTTGTGATCAGAATTACTCAATGGATCAGGAAGGATTTGAGGAATTGACAGGAATCTTGTGCTTATATTATTAGGATTTCTTTTAAGAAGGGTGGCCTAAGGATCTGGAATGTCATAAAGTTGGATGCAGCTTGTTCCACTGATTTGAGGGTGCATTTTCTGGGAAAGTAGTGTGTCAAGGCATGGATAGAGGAATAGACTATAGATCTTTTTATCAGATTTAAAATTTCAGAATTTTTCCCAATTATGGCTGCTGTCTGGGCCAAGGAATAGACTAAGGCTGTTTCTACACAAGCTAAAATACTCCAGAGTACTCTGCTCCAGAGCTGCCCCAGATACAACACAGGAGCACCCCAAAGCCCTTCGAACCCTTGGCACATATCTGGGTCAACTGATGTTGGTGCTGCCCCCATTGCCAATGCTTTTTCACTGGTCAGTTGGTGTGTCTGAATGGTCTTTAAGAGCAATCCAAGATAGCCCTAATTTAGACCTTGGGAGCCATAATAGTTAAACTGGTATCAAATTGCTATAATTGCCTAGTCCTTAATGGGTTGTGGTAGTAAGATCGGTAAGATCATAAAAGATCCTGTTAACTGAAGAAACCAAGATCCTGTAGCAGGAATTGGAAGAGATCATAAGGGCCATCAAGCTACTCCCAATGAGGTATAGTTTCCAGGCTTTGACCACTTTGGTCACTTTCAACTGTGAATATTCCAGCATTTAGTATTCTTCTTTCACTATGGTGCCCAGAACTGGACACAGAACTCCTTGTGAGGTTTGACCAAATCAGAATATACTCTTACTTTCCTTGAGCTAGGCACTTTACTCCTACTGGTGCAATCTAGAATCAAATCCACTTTTTAAGCTGCTACATCATACATTTGACTCATGTTCAGCTTCTGGTCAACTAAGGGCCCTTTCACATAGCTATATAACCCAAGAATATCAAGGCAGAAAATCTCACAATATCTGCTTTGAACTGGGATATCTGAGTCCACACTGCCAAATATTCCAGTTCAAAGCAGAAAATATGGGATTTTATTCAGCTGTGTGGAAGGGGCCTAAGACTCCTAGATTCCTTTCATATGTACTTTTATCAGCCTTAAATGACTTCTGCAAAAAATGCAATAATTTGGAGGACTTTATAAACCTGGGTACATCTACTGAACTCAATAGTGATATACAAGGTCACATTTTGATTTCTTGTTAAAGTGTGCCATTTCATTCTTGCTTCAATTTTATATAAACATTGACATCAAAATTTGTTCATAATCACTTTGTTGGCAATGTCAATTCAAAGTACATCACAACAGAGATTTTGTAGTGTCTCATTAAAATTATGGAGAGAAGTAAACAAAGAAGTGAGCTTGCAATGTTGAAAAAAGTAGAATGCTTCCTCCAATAAAAATGCACCCCTCGCCAAGTGAGTTTCACTGTATTATTATTGAATTTAAATGAAATGAGCTGAAATGAAAAGTGTCTGACCTTTTTGTTGATCCAGCACTAAATAGGTTATAAACAACAATGAACAGGGAGGGTAAGAGAGATGCTGACAAAACTGAGGGCTCTTTCACACAGCCCTATAACTCAGAATATCAAGGCAGAACATCCCTCAATATCTGCTTTGAACTGGGCTATCTGAGTCCTCACTGCCGTATATTCCAATTCAAAGCAGAAAATGTGGGGTTTTATTCAGCTGTGTGGAAGGGGCCTCGGAGTTGTGCCCCTAATTTTGGAGCTACATAGGGATTGTGAAACTCCTCGAAATCAACTTAGCAGGAACCAGCTGCTGTGATCAATCGGGAGGGTGGGGGGTCTGATCCCCTGTTGATTAGGAAGCCGTGGTTGAAGTTCGCACCCCCCTCCTCATACAAGGGGAGTCCAGTGCGAGGGGAAATTCAAATAGGCTTCTTGCTTAAGTCTGTTGTACTTTTTTTTGTCATGTCAGGAGTGACTTGAGAAACTGCAAGTCGCTTCTGGTGTGAGAGAATTGGCCGTCTACAAGGACGTTGCCCAGGGGACGCCCGGATGATTTGATGTTTTTATCATCCTTGTGGGAAGCTTCTCTCATGTCCCCACATGAGGAGCTGGAGGTGATAGAAGGAGCTCATCTGCCTCTCCCCGGATTCGAACCTGCAACCTGTCGGTCTTCAGTCCTGCCGGCACAGGGGTTTAACCTACTGCGCCACCAGGGGCTCCAGTCTGTTGTACTGGAGATCACACACAAGAGAAGATGGGCTACTTCCTGATTGAAAAGGGAACTGACACCCATCAATTGCAGTGGCAACATCCCAGCCAGTGTAGTCTGGAGGGGTCAGGGCAGAATCCACTGTGAAGCACCATAACTACAATGTTTATGCATACAGAAATCCCAACAGGATTCCTGGAAATATTTTTCAGAACTGTAAAAAAAATCATGTATTATTTCATGATTTGAAATGCACTTTATTTTACAAGAACTTTAAGATAAGATATGCAAAAACAAAAAAAATCAAAACACAATAAAATAAACATGTTCCAAGCACTGCTGAGGAAAAAATAATCCATTCCAAAGAGCACTGTTCCCATTTCAAATACTATTTCAATATCATGTCCAAAAATATAGCTACTACACATTGCATGTCATTATTTGGCTGGCATTTAATACTGTCTGTGGTATGACCAATATGGTCTCTTAATACCAGCACATCACATAGACTAGCATCTGTGATCTAAGTCGTCCCCCCCCCCTCTCTCTCTTGGTATATATGTGCTTGTGTGTGAGAGTGCACATGCCATATATTTATATTGGATCCGAATCATGCAGATACTGCTGATCTGCAACTTCTAGAATTGTATATGCAGGCTAGGGCTGCTGGAACTTGTGGTTCAACCACGACTGGAGGGGTACAGACAATAATTCCTACCCTTGATTTAAAAGATAGAAACAAATATTTGCAATTTGCATAGGGCAATGATATGTGAATCCCATTAATTTCCTAAGATTATGTCTTTGCATTTGAGAAGGAAGGAAGGAATGATGAAATGACCTATCTTTAACAGAATGAAGAATGGGAGAATCTTTCATTCCAGATGCCAAAAACCTTAATAAAATCTTCAGGATTTCCAACTAGCACCACCTACAGTGTCTTGCCTCACTGTACAGCAAAATGCCAGGGAAAGAACTTTTGCCAGTCCCCAGGAATCCTTCTATAGAAATGAAAAACTGAAGGTGGCATTGACACGTGTAGTAATGGTGGCTATATGAGTAGAAACTTGTCATGTGCAGAAGGTACAACTACTAGTTGCACTACAACCCAATTCTGTCACAGTGGCAGCCTTCTGCTGTTTCTACAGATGGAAAAGACATTTGTTGGATTAGACAGTCTCAACCAGAGAAGACTCTTTGCACCTCCCAGGAGTCACTATGAGAAAGAAACACACTTCGCCTTGAAAGTGTGCACATCTGTAAAGTTTATGGAGCATTACAGAAGTCTCACAATATAATGCACACATTTCAAAATGAAAGTGACTAAAATTATGTACAGTTCAGGAAAAATGTGAATAGACATTCTTTAGCCAATAAGGAAACATATGTTCATTATGAAAATGTGAGTGTGTGTGTATATGCACATTATTTTAAAAATGCCCTTTAATCTAATTAAAATTTATATTTTCTAACCTAACCTAAAATGAAAACAGGAAGAAGACTCAAGTGAGAGCCAAAGAAATGCAAGAAAAGAAAGAAAAGAGAGAAAGAAAAGAGATTTTCACAACATTTGTTTATTCTAGGACCAAACAGTGGGATTAGTCCTTCCCTGGCAGAGCCCACAGACAGTTCCTGTTCTGCCAACTTCCCTAAAAGCATTATTCTAAATAAGATTGAGATGGTAGTTCCTATGAAGTGGTGTGGGAGCAAGGCCTGCTCTGTCATGAGAGCAGCTTCATCTCAGGGACCATATGGACAATACATTAGAGTTGTCAGTCTCTTCAAAGCCTGGTTTGAAACATCAACTGTGCCTCCTCTTTCTGGTCCCTCCTACTTCTATGATTAATGGGTACAGGGTGCCAGTAACAAACCCTTCTCCTCCTGCTACTGCACATAGAGGAAATTCAGCTGATTGGACCGCAAGAAGATCAAACCAGTTCATGCTCCAGGAAATAATGCCTGACTGTTCACTGGAGGGAAGGATATTAGAAGCAACGATGAAGTACTTTAGCCACATAACGAGAAGACAGGAAAGCTTGGAGAAGATAATGATGCTGAAGAAAATGGAAGAAAAAGGGAAGAGGGGTTGACCAAGGGCAAGATAGATAGCTGGTATCCTTGAAGTGACTGGCTTGACCTTGAAGGAGCTGGCGGTTGGGATGGCCGACAAGGAGCTCTGGCGTGGGCTGGTCCATGAGGTCACAAAGAGTCAAAAGCGACTGAACGAATAAACAATAACAACATACATTTTGTCCTTATCCCACAAGTAAGTGGATTCCCCTCCCCCTTTTTTAAAAAAGTGTCTTACTTCAACATCACAAAGGATTGAACTCAAGCATTGAAGCCAAAGAAAAGTCGTAATCTCCTAAAGTAGTTCTATTTCTTACTTTTAAATTTTTGAAAAAGGTGCAAGGATTGGGCAGCTAAATTATGGTACCGAGGCCTCACTGTTGGGTAGGAGATCGCCCACAGAATGGCCCATTTGCCCACATCACTGATTCAATTCAATGTGAGTGATTCTCACAGCTCAATCACAAATGTTTTGAGGTGTTTTCTAATGGTATATCCCAGTTCCTGAGATGATCTCTGACCATCTTCTCCCTCCTCCCCCTTTTTTGGACTGTTTCATACATTTTCCTTTCGAATCATGATGGGGGGTGACAAAAAATTCTCCTGGATCATGGGGTGGGCTCTATCACTTTTCATTCCCTAAATAGTTTACAACTGTTTTAAAATGGGGGATGGGTGGGATAAATTCCTATGCCTGTCATAGAGTACAGAGGCAAGAATGAGGGATAAAAAGAGAAGGATTAACTGTGTACTGCAAATTGTGTGTTGCCCTGCTATCCTTTTTGCCTAATGCTCTATTACTTCTCATTCATGCTGAGAGCATTTTATTTCTCATAGTAGGTAGAGAAATAGGTAGCTGCATTTAAGAATTTTTTACTTCCTTCTTTGGATTCAGCATTTATAGTTATTTTCCCTTTGTCTTCCCAGAAGCAGAATTTGCCATGCTTTAAATTTAAAGGTGCCAGGAGTTTTGTTCTCTGGATACTCATTATGGTACCCACTACATTAATGGTCGGTTTATAAGCAGAAAGAGAACATTTTTTTTCCATTTTCTCTTCACTATACTTGTGAAGGACCCTATTCTCTCATACACTTTTTTTGAGCATGCAGCAGAACTATCACAGTGATATCTCTTCATATGCCACTGGGATGCATTCAGTATTGTTTGGATCTGAGCAATATATAAGTCACTCATCTGTTTGAACACGGGCTTGATTAATATGCTGCTAAGCATTCTGGAAGCAACACAGGCATTAAATTAGTAATCCAGAACCTAAATTAATTGGGCAAGTTTGGGGAGCATGCATGAGTATGCATGTGTGCATGTGCAAACGTGCACCAATAAGGAATAATTAATGCAATTAAGAGAATCACCTTCTGAAAGAATGCTGGTAGTACAACTAACAAAGATGACATCTCTTGTTTCTATCAACAATGGCACCTCTTTCCCCTTGAAGATTACAGGCAGATGTCACGTCTGTCCTCACTGAAGTGGAAATAATAAGTAGCATCAGGAGCCATGATGGAAGGATAATTAAAAAATAATTAACAAGAATAATTTGCACAGGGCCATGGGACAAAGGCTTTTAGTTTATCTGCTGCAACAAGTTATTAGATAGGTACACAATATTTCTGCAAAATAAGCACTCATCTTCTGTAGTTGAGAGGAGGGGACAGGAAAGAGTGGTATTCAGGGAATTATATCTAATTATTTTCTTCCTTTTGTTTCTTATATGCTTGATAGAAAGTATCACATAGCCAAGAAAGAAGCTTAGTCCAAAGTAAGCAGCTCAGCATGAATCACCTTACTCTGTTCTTCAAATTACTATATCTTTTCTGTGTGCTGTATAGTTATAGATTGTGATTCAGTGAAGAAGCTTATGCTTTGAGCTTAGCTCAAATACGTTGGTTCTCCAAATCATCATTGCATTTGATCTACCAACGGACGAGCCTATCATTTCTGCTTTGTCCCATATTTGCTGTATTTTTCTTTTAAAAGGGAAATATCAAATTCTTTCCTTGACTCAATACATTCTGAAATGTTCTTAGCAAAACATAAACCTCATCTGTACTAGTCATATTCAAGACATGAAGCTATTCCCAGAAAGGAGAACATCATGTCACAGATGCCTGTCATGTAACTGCAAAAAGTGAAGTGCCTATGGGAGTGGGGTGGGATATCCAGATAGCAAACCCAGTTCACAACCAAAGGATTCAAAGTTATATGTACAATAATGTTCCCATAACCACAGAATGCATATCATTTTCACTTATCTGTGCCTTGGAGGGGAATGGTCTCTCTAGGAATTTGCTAGGTCCTCCAGGTTATTCTATGCTATACTTCCCCCAGAAGTTACTATACAGTTGCCTTGGACAACTGAACAAATTCTAAAAAAGATACTTCTCTACAAATCACTAAGTCCTGCCACATGATTTATGGAATGCTGTGACTGGAAATCATACTATTTAATGGCATTCCATCATGGTTTCAAGTATCTTTAATCCAGCCAGGAACGTCGTTGTTGTTCATTCGTTCAGTCGTCTCCAACTCTTCGTGACCTCATGGACCAGCTCACGCCAGATCTCCCTGTCGGCCGTCACCACCCCCAGCTCCTTCAAGGTCAGTCCAGTCACTTCAAGGATGCCATCCATCCATCTTGCCCTTGGTCAGCCCCTCTTCCTTTTGCCCTCCACTTTCCCCAGCATAATTGTCTTCTCTAGGCTTTGCTGTCTCCTCATGATGTGGCCAAAGTACTTCAACTTTGTCTCTAGTATCCTTCCCTCCAATGAGCAGCCGGGCTTTATTTCCTGGAGGATGGACTGGTTGGATCTTCTCGCAGTCCAAGGCACTCTCAGAACTTTCCTCCAGCACCACAGTTCAAAAGCATCTATCTTCCTTCGCTCAGCCTTCCCTAAGGTCCAGCTCTCACATCTGTAGGTTACTACAGGGAATACCATGGCTTTGACTAGGCGGATCTTTGTTGCCAGTCTGATGTCTCTACTCTTTACTATTTTATCGAGACTGGACATTGCTCTCCTCCCAAGAAGTAAGCGTCTTCTGATTTCCTGGCTACAGTCTGCATCTGCAGTAATCTTTGCGCCTAGAAATACAAAGTCTGTCATAGCCTCCACGTTTTCTCCCGCTATTTCCCAGTTGTCAATCATTCTTGTTGCCATAATCTTGGTTTTTTTTATGTTTAGCTGCAACCCGGCTTTTGCGCTTTCTTCTTTCACCTTGGCCAGGAACGTATCCTCTGCAAATATAGCAGTCTCACTGTACTATCTCTTAATAACACTCAAAGTCCAATGCCTCATTGGAAAAATCCACTGGCTTCATTTCCTACTTGATTTCTTTATTTGATTTCTTAAAAAAAATCCAAAACTCCTTTTATTGAATTAATGAAGAAATATGCTGTTATGTAATTTCAGCTTCTGCAAGACCATGGGTTTGGCGGCCTGGCATGTCAAGCTTCCAAGAAGTCTTTAGGCTCCTTCTACACTGCCATATAAAATCCAGATTATCTGCTGGATTATATGGCTGTAGACTCATATAATCCAGTTTAAAGTAGAAATGTGGATAATCTGCTTTGACAATCTGGATTATATAGCAGTGTAGAATGGGTCAAAGATTGGCCTAAGCCAAAATCAGAGGTTTACTCTCAATGGCCAAAGAGAATGTCATCACAGAAAGTACTCCAAAGTACTGACATACCAGAATTGTGAATACAGAGCATATTATTACATTTTGACAGCTATTCAAAACTCCTGAATAGCTGTCAAAATGGCTCCCAATTAGTCCAGGCAGTGTCCAGCTAGGATATGCTCAGTATATCCTGGATTCCCTCCAACTTCATTGGATTATTCTGAAGTTTCTGTCCATTTATTGATCCACCCCTGAGACAGGCATGATCAGGAAAGAATGTAGTGTGGCAATCACCAAATAATTTTATGATGACCTTAATGGTTTGCTTCAGTGGACACAATAGGGTTAGTTCAAGATACATAATATAAGTGTTTGAAGGTGATGACCATCTCAAGGGGTGTTGCAATAGTGAGGCTGGCTTGGTGCATGGGAGATGAATTATTTCCACAGATAGCCCCAATCATATCAGGGAAAATAGGAAAAAGGACTTGGAATTTATGATGCAACTCTACTGTACATTTTCCTCACATCTCCCAGTTCATTGTGAGGGGATTATGGTATTTTGAAGGATTGTTTCCTGGGGTCCAAGGTGTGTTTAGACAACATTTCAAAGCTACTTCATGTATGGGTTACTACAGGGCAAAGGTGCGTGCTCACTGCATGTCCCAATGGAGCTGCAGATTGCAATTCATATAATTCATATATATTTCATAATGTGGAGTTTGAATTCTTGATAACAGTGTAAGAGGGGGAAACAACTATTTTTAAAACTGGATGCTGTGAATTTTTCGAGCTGTGTGGTCATGTTCCAGAAGCATTCTTTACTGATGTTTCGCCCACATCTATGGCAGGCATCCTCGGGGGTTGAGGGGTCTGTTGGAAACTAAGGATGTGAGGTTTATATATCTGTGGAATGTCTAGCGTGTGGGAAAGAACTCTTGTCTGCCAGAGGTATTTTTAAAACTAACTAAATGAAGTTCTCACACTACATAATTAAAGCACTCTGATTTCACTTGAAATACCATGGCTGCACCTCGTGAAATCCTGAAATTTTCAGTCTGGTGAAGCACTAGAGTTCTCTGGTTTTAAATATTCTTCTTTAAGTATCAGGGATTAATTTCATTGGGCTCACTTGGGAATTAGAATCATATGGGTTGCCAAATGTTATTGGAATGCAACGTATAAAATCCCCATAGTAATGGATAAGAAATCCTGGAAATTGCAACTCAACAATATCTTGAGGGTTTCATGATTCTCACCCAGGGCTAGCTGGATCATTGATCTGACACAATGAAAGAGATAGCTCTTTATAAAAGCATAGAAAGAGCTATTGATTTTCCATATTACTCTGCCGTCTGGCATATAAACTGGGTTCAGAAAGAGTGTACTAAGAAAAACATAGTAAATTTGGCAATTAATGATGAAGGGAGCAGGAGACAGAAAACATCTTGTGAAGAGGCCAGAAAGCCATTAGGATGCCATGAGATGGTAAAAACTGTATCTTTAACTAAATGAGATCTGCTCCCCCTCTCAGAAACAATAACAAAACTTGTATCATTTCAGACATTGGAACAGTTAGCTCTTTATGATGAGAACTTTAGAAACAATTCAGTGGCACAATCATGAGAAATCTGAGCATATAGCAAAAATGTATTTTTCAAAGATAGGACTTTATATCTGTACCCAACGTATGACACCTCCCCAATTGATAACACTTTCAAAGTTGACACAAAGAGACCACATAGATGTGACATAATTTCAGGGAAGAGCCCCGTTATCTTTATCACTCTGCTGAGAATATTTGGCAGAAAAGTATAGCAGAGATCAGTAAAGGTGTTTAGGAAATGGGCATTGGTAGCCACTAAGACTGTTATTTACTAAGAGGCACTATATTGATTATGGCAATGTGTCACATGGGGCCCATTCACACTACACAGTTATAATGCTCTGATCTCACTTTATAGTGTAAATGGGACCCTACAAGTCAATAAAGAGTCATCTGACACTGGAGAGGAAAGCTTAGAAAATAGGCATTTCCCTTCTAGTAAAGCTTGCCAGGTAGATTCATCAGCCAATTCGTTTTATAAGTGTGTCTGGATTGAGAGAATAATGCCAAAAAGGGATAGGCCAGCTCCAGGTCCAGTATTACAACACAGGTCTAGTTTGTTATTGGTAGCCAACTATGTTCTCTTTAAAAAAAACAATTAGTATGATTATAAAAGAGAAAACCCAGCAATTAGTAAAGAAAAACATGTTCTGTTCTGGCTTGTTTTGTTTTCTTTGCTTTCCGAGGAACCTAGAAAAGATTACAGCACGCCTGTAAAAGATCTGGGCATTAAGGGCTCCCTTTTAGCCAGCTAAGTCTTCTTAACACTCATTATCTCCTTATTGGACAGGACAGCAGGCTACCTTATCTACTAAGTCCCTTCTGCTGGATAAGATCCTTGAGCTGAATGTGCTCATTTGCTGCATGGATTTCCTGTTGTGAATAAATCCCAGATTCAGGCAAGTGGAAACACCTCTAGAGAAACACCAATACGATGCTTTCCTCAGCCCTCTGGTACTTTTTCTGAACAGCTATATGAATGTCAGCACACCAGACCTTCTTCTGCTATAAAATATATAGATGTACATACACATACACACACAAGGTCATTATTTTGTTTTCTTTTTATGTTCAACTGTAATGCTGCTTTGCACTTTCTTCCTTAACTTTCATCAATAGGTTTTCCAGGTCTTAACTGTTTCATGCAATTTTTCAGAGAAACACCAAGCGGTGTTTTATCTTGCTTTGTAATAAGAACTTGACATTAGTTTCCCAAAATGCAGAAGACCAAATATTTACTTACAACTATATGTAGGTTTTTATTTATTTTCAGGCAGTGATCTCCCCAAGGAAGTGACTTCTGGAAAGCAATGGCAAAGTAGTGATTTATCCTTCCTTTCTCTGGGAAGCTGCACTAGTAAAACTGTCTCCTTTTATTACTGTTGTTCTTACAAAGGGTTCTAATGGCCATCCTGCACAGGTGAAATGAAAGACATATGTTACGTCTCTTAACATTTCCTTTAGCGTGGGAAAAATCAATTTATTGGACTAATTTTGTGAATGACTTTTTTCCTCTTAGGGAGAGGGGTACCCTAGGGGGTAACCTTCTCACCTGGGATGTTCATAAACTAATTGCAAATTACTCTGTCTCTAATCTGGAATCCAGATGCTGAATCCAACATGGCTTATAAGCACCTTGTTCTAATACGATCAGCAAAGACACTACTGATTATGGAGAAGTTCCTAAAGTTATGAGTAGGTTGTTTCTGTGATGTGAAGCAGTATTTTCATAAAAGCGACAGAAAAAACCACATTGGAGCTGACAAACTCTTGCAGTACTTGTCCATTAGATCCGCATGAACCAACTCTTATTTTCCTTGTTTAGTTGCCACCTAGCAACATGAAGAATTCTATATGGCAAAAATCAGAAGGCAAGTAAACTGGACAAACCCAATGCAAAATCCCAACTTTTTTTTAAAAAAAGTCTCTATATATGTAGGACTTTATTGTAAGGGACAGGCAAACTGGTATTGCCCTGTGCATCCCATTGCCAGTCTCCTAAAGATTCTCTTGTTCATAGATATTAGCAGATAAAACCTATCAATAGCTCTCAATGTTGCAACAGTCCTGTCACATACCTTGGTGCAATGGGTCCCTTCTGCATCTGTATTGGCATGCCAGTAATTAGTGGCATCGCAATACAAATCACACTCACCAAATTCAGTGTCCTAGGATTTGTCCTTCCTGTTTTGGGGACAGAGCCCCAATCCGGCCATAATCTAGCAGGGGCTCCATCCACAACCAGGGCATTCTTGGATGTTTTCCTCATAACACAGGAGGCTTCCTGTGTTGTGCTGCCTCCACGGATCCTCCTCAGAAAGGCAAAACTTCCCATGTGTGATAGGTGAAGTGTCACTGAGGGGGAGTTGTGCGCAGGGTGATAGATTTGCCCCACTGTCCCCCTCTTTTCTCTACGAAGCCAGGTGAAACAGGATGCTTTGCTTGGCCTTTGTGATAAGGTAGTAAGTTACATCTGGGGGTGGGATTCTCCTCCTCCCCCCCCCCTTTGGCTGTTTATTTTTTACTTAATTTTTACATTTAAATTTGCCTTTTTGTTGCTTTTAAATGTGCTAAAAATAAAATTTTAAGGAAGAGCAGTAGTGCACAAAGACCAAAAGTGTATGGAAGCACAATTATGGGACCGCATAATGGTGAATGATTGGTTTTATATGCTTTTATGGTTTTAACCTGAATTGTTTTTAATATTAATGGTGTTTAATACTGTTCTAATATTTGTATATTTTAAGTTGTATTGTAATGCTTTTATTTGTGAGTACCTTTGAGTCTTCGTATGAAGAGAAAAAGCGGGATATAAATAAACATAATAAATAAATAAATCAGAATATTTGGAGATCCATCCAAAACTCATTAAAAGTAGTCAATGAAGGCACGTTTATTTACATAGATGCAATGGATCAAACGTCTCACCTTGTTTCAGCAGACTGCAAACTACAGTTTGTTATTCTGCAAAAAGCTAGGCTAATATCAGATAAATAGTAAATACTGTATATATCAATTGCAAGACTACAAACACTTACCCAAGAATAAGACCAACTGAACACAATGGGATTTATGTCTTAAGTCAAAGTCAATAGGCAGAGAAATGAAATGTTATAGGTTGGGAAGAAAGAGTTGTCTTTTTTTCATGTAATGCAAAAGTGACCACCTTGTAGCCCAAGATCTTTTATCACTCCCATGGGGTTTTTTTTCGTTTGCCACCTTTTCTACTTGCAGAATGGTTGTATTCTGCAAGGGGTAAAATATTCAACTAGTAAATTATTCAACCAGTATAGCTTTCCTAGTTTGTAATCATGTGTGAGCTGACTGAAATTGCCCAAATGTGTCTCTACTCAGCTTCATCCATACATGCTGCCTTCAGAGTGAAAGCAGTCACACTAACCTGAGAACCCATTTACACAGCACCTAACATGGGATTTCCCAAGTTAGAAGAGGGGTTGGCTACATGATGTTAGTGGTAAATCTGTGATGTTTTGCTGCAATGGATGAAAAGCACAGGGTAAAAAGGTTCCCCTTTATTCCAATTCCAGCTGGAAAGTATGACTTGCCTGAGGAGGTTTCCTTACTTAGCAAAGAATTTGAACCCTGCTCTGCCAGATTCCTACTACCTCATCACACTAGAGAATGAATCCATTTTCAATCTGGTTTGTGCCTTTTGCAGAATTCTAGGGTTTGTAGTTTAGTGAGGCTGTTAAAGGCTTCTCCCTGAACTACAAACCCCAGAATTCTGCAGGAGGCAGAAACCCGATTTAAAGTGGATTCATTCTCTAGTGTGATGAAGTAGACTCCCACATTAAAAACCCTACACTGCTTTCTTGAGACTCCATTTATTTTGTTATTCATTAAACTATTTATATCATACCCCATATCCAGAGATGTCAATGAACAATAAAACCAATTTAAATAATTTAATACTTCAGATTTGAAAGAATAAAAGATAATCTAACATGTTGAAAACCACATAAAATGTTTTGTGCTTTACCCACTATCCTCACCCTCCTTTAGATTTACGAAGGATCTCAAATGCTTTTGTGGGCACAATCAATTTCTTTGCTTTCTCTATATCAGTTTATTGTCTAGTCTTCTCTTTTTATAAATGGTCATGGCATCACACATTACTATTTTCCACAGATAATTGTATTCTTAAACTAATATTACATGGGGCTGGAGGGTCAAGTGCTATGCCTCCATCATTTTATGATAGCTAATAATGTTTTTCAGCTTGCATAGCTACAAATAAGGAAGATAATTGGATCTCAGCCTTCAGGGCACAAACTGATTAAATATGTGAATTAGGAAAGAATCCACCATTTACTCTTTCTCTTGTGCAGAAGATACACACACCCCTTTGGATTCAGGAAAGCTGCATGACTTGTGAGTGTCTAGTGTAAACTGGAGCCACTAACCAAACACTGCAACTGATTGAGGCCTTGGTACTTTTGTTATTGCTCAAATAATGAGCAGCTCATTTTAAATGGTTGCCCTCCATGGGTTGCAGCGTCTACCATCCATTGCATGGCCAGCAATGGGAGTGAGCATGGTTCAACAAATATGATTGGATAAAGCTAATTCTGAATGACAGCATGCACTCACTAAGCTCCTTGGTATATTACAGGTTGAAGGAGCTCAATACACAAGATGATTTGCTGAGATTTTGCCTATGGTAGGGATGTAAACATTTTAAAGACATGAGTGTGATGATTGCAGAACCTTGGTAGCAATTGAATTCACTCACAAGAAAATCTTGGAAATTTCTTTTATGCTAGGTTACAACTGTAGAGCAAGTTTAAACCTGACCAGGTAACAATCAGTCCATGATAATGAAACTGTGACTTGTTCTTCCACACCACATCCTGCACAGAAACAAGGTCCAGAGTGTGTCCAGCAGCATGGATAGGGCAAAATATGACCTGAGACAGACCCATGGTTGTCATGGAGGCCATGAAGTCCTGAGCTACTCCCTACAGGGCAGTCTCAACATAGATGTTGAAGTTTCCAGCACTATTAGCTCCTGGGACTCTGATGCCAACTCTGAGATCATCCCGGCTAGCTCAGGAAGGAAGACTGTTGAGCAGCATGGCGAGTAGCACACCAACAGAATCCCTATTCTGTCCCTGTCACCCACCTTTAGGTAAATATACTTGAATGTTGTTGACTGTGGGACAGAGGACCTGGCCAGGTGGATAGAATCATGTTAGACCACTGCAACTTCACCTCCCCAACCCCCAGGCCTCACCTGCTGCAGCACAGAGGATTCTGGTGAGCAGAGCTGAGAAAGATAACAACCCCCCCCCCCTCCGATCTCATCCAGCCAGATCTCTGTGATACAGACCTGGTCAGCATGCTCATCTAGAATCAAGTTCTGGATGGCAGTTATTTTCCCATTTACTAACCCGGCATTCAACAGCAGCATTTTCAACCTAGGGGATTGTCACCCTGGTTGTCCAGGTTATTAGATATATAAGACAGTTTGGGGGCAATAAGCACTCTATTTCACTCCCCCTTTTGTTGGTGCTGAACCTATCTCTCCCTTCTGCATCTCCTCCTGCCCTGTACGACTCCAATGGCTGCCCCACAAATCCAAGGACTCCATCCCTCCTTAGAAAAAAACAATATTCCTGTATGGGGATGGCCACCAGATGAAAAATAAGACCTTATTTATTTATTTATTTATTTGATGCACTTATTAACCGCCATTCTCAGCCCATAAGGGCGACTCATGGCGGTGTACAGTACACATAAAAGACAATTACAAAAAAGCCAGTTTCAACAACATATAAACTATACAACAATTACAGACTACACTAAACATCCGCTTCGTCTCTTAGTGGAATCATAGCCAGTCTCATATTCCTTGTTCCATTCCAGTTCTCATTACCGTATTGTTTAGCACTTAATTAAATGCCCTCTCGAACAGCCATGTCTTAAGGCTTTTTCGAAAGGACATGAGGGAAGGCGCCTGTCTGATGTCTGCAGGGAGAGTGTTCCACAGCCGGGGGGCCACCACCGAGAAGGCCCTCTCCCTCGTCCCCGCCAGCCGTGCCTGTGAGGCAGGCGGGATCGAGAGAAGGGCCTCCCCAGACGATCTCAAGGTCCTCGTGGGCTCGTAGGCCAAGATGCGGTCAGAAAGGTATTTTGGGCCGGAACCGTTTAGGGCTTTGTAGGCCAAAGCCAGCACCTTGAATTGGGTCCGGTAGCAAATCGGCAGCCAGTGGAGCTGGGACAACAAGGGCGTTGTGTGCTCCCTGCCACCCGCTCCAGTTAGTAACATGGCTGCCGCGCGCTGAACCAGCTGAAGCTTCCGGGCCGTCTTCAAGGGCAGCCCCACGTAGAGAGCGTTGCAGTAGTCCAGGCGGGATGTGACAAGAGCGTGTACCACCGTGGCCAAGTCAGACTTCCCGAGATACGGGCGCAGCTGGCGCACGAGCCTGAGCTGTGCAAATGCTCCCCTGGTCACCATTGAAACCTGGGGGTCCAGGCTCAACGATGAGTCCAGAGTCACACCCAAGCTGCGAACCTGCGCCTTCAAGGGGAGTGCGACCCCGTCCAGCACAGGCTGTAACCCTATACCCCGTTCAGCCTTGCGACTGACCAGGAGTACCTCTGTCTTGTCTGGATTTAGTTTCAGTTTGTTCGCCCTCATCCAGACCGTTACAGCGGCCAGGCACCGGTTCAGGACCTCGACAGCCTCCTTAGTAGCAGGTGGGAAGGAGTGACAGAGTTGGACATCATCTGCGTACAGATGACACCGCACCCCGAAACTCCGGATGATCTCACCCAGCGGCTTCATGTAGATATTAAACAGCATGGGGGACAGTATGGAACCCTGTGGCACCCCACAAGTCAAAGGTTGTGGTGCGGAACAGGAGTCCCCCAATAACACCTTCTGGGTGCGGCCCTCCAGAAATGACTGGAGCCACTGCAGAGCAGTGCCCCCAAGACCCATTTCCGCAAGGCGCCCCAGAAGGATACCGTGGTCGACGGTATCGAAGGCCGCTGAGAGGTCCAGGAGCACCAACAGGGACACACTCCCCCTGTCTAGCTCCCGGCGCAGATCATCCACTAAGGCGACCAAGACCGTCTCGGTACCATGCCCCGGTCTGAAACCAGACTGTGCCGGATCCAGATAATCCGTGTCTCTCAAGAATACCTGGAGTTGTGAGGCCACCACGCTTTCCATGACTTTGCCCAAGAAGGGGAGATTGGAAACAGGCCGAAAGTTGTCTAATTTAGTGGGGTCCAGTGATGGCTTCTTCAACAGCGGCTTTATGATAGCCTGTTTTAGGCTCGCTGGAATCTTGCCTTCCCGAAGGGAGGCATTCACCACCACTGTTACCCACTCAGCCAATCCCCCTCTGGCCTCCCTCAGAAGCCAGGATGGGCAGGGGTCTAGGATGGACGTGGTGGGCCTCATTCCTCCAAGTATCTTGTCCACATCCTCGGGTTTCACAAACTGAAAAGAATCCATCAAAATAGGACAAGCAGGTGCTCTTGTTACATTCTCGGAGTCTGCATCTAACGCGGCGTCCAGCCCAGAAAGGATCAAGGCGACCTTACATTAAAATATTCTATTCTGTGACATTTGATATAGTCACAAGTTTCAAGCTGTGGGTTTTCTATAACAAGTCATGTAATGACAAGCTTTTGACTCAGAACGAGGCTGTGGGAATCAAATTGAAGCAAACTTGAAAGATTGACTATTTACAGGAAACTGCAAACATGATGTTTGTGTGAAGTGAGGGTCAGTGGCCAGGAAGAGAGGAAAAGTAGACAGAAAGCATGAAGACATCTAAGCAACACCTCCCCACCTTCACCTCCAATTGCAACATGGTTTGTCATTCACAACCAATTAGGTCTAAAGTTAACACAAGGCACACTGCAAAATAATAATAAAGAACATGTTTATAAAAGGTAAGGTAATGCTATATTAATAGCTTCCAGTTTGAAATTTAGCACAGAAACCAGGAATTGTGTTGAACAATCAGGAAGTATTTAACTGGAAATAAATACATTTCAACCAAGACGTGCATCTATCTATATGGATCCATACCAGTGTGAGATCTATTACCCAATCTAATCTCAAATAGGTTATATCCTCACTACATATTACAGGGCCTCTTTAAGTGTCATGGATGTGTCCTGCTGAATCTTGGAATTTGTATTTGGTGATTAGACATAACCTAAGAGGGAATTCTGAAGGTTGATCTCTAAAAATATATTTCATACTCTTCATTCCTTCTTCACAGAAATGCAGGAAATTTGAATTGAAAGGGGAATAAAATACCTCTACCTATTATTGTTTGTCCCCATAAGTTGGATCACATTAGTTAAAAACGTACTTACAATGCAATATCTGAATATGGGCGTGGCCCGTGCAAAAAACTTAAGAATTGAAATTTACCCAATACTTTTTGTTTGAATTTTGAAAATCTTAGAAACCTACCAAAAAGTCAGTTTCATTTTCAGTGCAAGCAAACAAAGTAAAGTCAAAAAGGCTGTCATTCCTCTCTAAATTAATGGCCTCTTGCCATAAGAAGAGGAAAGCAGCAGGGTAAAAGCAGAATTCACTGGGAAAGAGACTGGGAAATTCCTTCCTCCTCCACTTGCTTTTCCCCCCTGGTTTTTTTCCCTGGCCCAGCCCAAGCCGAGGCAAAGGGAAAAGAAGTGGGGGGGGGGGAGAAGCAAGCAGAGAAGGAAATTCCTTCCTCCTCCGCTTGCTTTTTGCCCCGCTTTGTTTCCTTGGCTTGAGCTGGGCCAGGGAAAAGAAGCGGGGGGGGGGGAAGCAAGCGGAGAAGGAAGGAACTATGTTCTCCACTCCCCCCCCCCCGGCTTCTTGTCCCTGGTCCAGCTCAAGCTGAGGCAAAGGGAAAAGAAGCAGGGGGGAAAGCAAGTGAAGGAAGAAGGAATTTCCTCCTCCGCTTGCTTTTACCCTCTCTTCTTTTCCCTTTTCCTCAGCTTAAGCTGGGCTAGCAAAATTGTGGCTGGTGGCCTGAGATGCAGCTAGGAAGGCCTGCCTGTTGCTGCCTACATGGCACAAGTGCTCCAAGGGAGGGAAAGCGGAGCTAGTGGCACTTATTGCTGAACTGAACACCTTGATAAGTGAGGGAACACTGTACTATGATTTCTGTTCTCCACCAATTTAACACAGTTTGTGCCACACAAAATTTCTGGAGTAGAA
Source organism: Anolis sagrei (assembly GCF_037176765.1). NCBI lineage: Eukaryota > Metazoa > Chordata > Lepidosauria > Squamata > Anolidae > Anolis > Anolis sagrei. Next base: position 88,461,312 of record NC_090021.1, read on the forward strand.
CAACTACTTTCAAAGTAAAGACTACCCAATGAAATAGGAAATAACACTTTCAAACCATTAACGAAACAATTTGGAAGTCTCAGAAGTTTCAAAAAGTTTTGAATTTTTTTTTGTGAACTTCAGAAATGACTTCAGAATCGAACCACCAGCACCCCTACATCCAAAACGGGGTTTGAACCATTTTGTTTTGATCTAGTGGATAACTGAAACATTCTGAACCTTGATCGGCTAACAGTGATAAATGTGTTCTATCATTCTAGCAAATTTCACCCAATAGCTGTAAAAATGAGGGAGAAAGGTGCCCCTGAAGTTTCCCCACTTGCGCAATTACTATAACCAAAAAGTAACAAAATTTCATTACTCTTGCTATAGTAATGAAATTTTCACTAACTATACTTTAGAAACACTTTAGAAATGAAATGCTGGTGCCCCCTAATTTTAAAACTTTTTTTATTGATTACACAGCCCTACTACCTATAATGGCATCTAAAATATTACTCTTGGTTTGTGCTCCGTGAGACTTTTTACCCTTGTTTTTAATCAAATAACATGTGTGAGCATAATCAGGAATCTTAAAGAGGGAAGAATAGTTATGGAAGGCTATTCACAATTTAGGATTTATTCTGCATAAAATGTGCATGTAATGATTTGAGAATCTAGGATCCCACACGATGGAACTGTACAGTTGAAATGGAAACATAGTTATATCTGCATAGTGTGAAGGAGCCCCAGTGATGAATCACTAACTTCTAAGTTCCAAAAGTTCTCTCCAGTTTTGGACATGTCTCACTTTTGACTTTTACTGGGTGAACTGCTGCAAAAAGTATAATCTATAGGTATGCAATCCGTTTATTGGAATTGGACAGGATCCTAGATAAGCTACTTAGTTAAATATAGTGAATGTTGTTGTTTATTCGTTCAGTCACTTCCGACTCTTCATGACCTCATGGACCAGCCCACAACAGAGCTCCCTGTCAACCATCATCACCCCCAGCTCCTTCAGAGTCAAGCCAGTCACTTCAAGGATACTATCCATACATCTTGCCCTTGGTCAGCCCCTCTTTCTTTTTCCTTCCATTTTCCCCAACATCATTGTCTTCTCTAAGCTTTCCTGTCTTCTCAATATGTGGCTAAAGTACTTCATCTTTGCCTCTACTATCCTTCCCTCCAATGAGCAGTCGGGCTTTATTTCCTGACATATGGACTGGTTGGATCTTCTCGCGGTCCAAGGAACACTCAAAATTTTCCTTCAACACTACACTTCAAAAGCATCTATCTTACCTCACTCAGCCTTCCTTATGGTCCAGCTCTCACATTGATAGGTTACTATGGGGAATACCATTGCTTTAACTACTGAATGGAATAGTACTTCATGGTCTTACCTCCCCAATTCACCTTTACCAGGCAGCTGCTACTGCAACAAATGTCTGCTCTCATGTCAAGCAGGGTACAGCATCCTGTCTGGTCCATTCCCCTTCTTCCAGTGTGACAATTAAAAGCATGATCTCTGTCAGAATTCCTCCTCCAGTTGAAATTATTGGCAAGAGGAGTAGAAGCATCAGTCTGCCTAGTTTTGATCAATATAACAGATCTCCATTGCTTGCAACTGCTGCTGCCCAATAAAGCAGGATTGATTGGATGACTTTTATGATTGAGGAAACAGTGTCCTGATCATAAATATGTAGAGGTCCTAAATAAAAATCATCTACAAATGTGTAACTCTAAATTATGTAGGTTAATATTTGTTATGTAGGTTACACTAAATTATATATTCATAGCTGTGATAACCTTCAGTATAAAACTGCAACATTTGGATTTTGTTTTATACCCATGGATCCGCATTGTCTCCTCTTTCTTCAGACTAGCATTATATTAAAATGTGGACTCTTATTTTGTGATAATGTTATTTTGTGCTTTTATTGATCTCATTTACCCCTTGAGCACGGAACATTCAGTTGTTCATTAGGATTCCAGATGGTAGGAAGGTTATTGCTGCTGCTGATGCTTTGGATCACTGAAGCACTACACTTACTAATGTAAAACTTGCAAGGAAACTTTTGAGAGTGTAACACACACTCTGGGAAATAGGGACAACTAATTTTGCATATGAATAGGAGACACTTAATCAATGTCAACTGAACTTTTTTTCTCTGTCTCCTTTTTTGGCATGTTATTGAACTGAATTTTTATTTTCTGGAAGCTTATACCACGGATCGCATTTCCCAAGTTTCATCCTACACCTATTATCTTCCCTAAAATCAACAGAACAACTTGACAGTAAGAGGCATGAGATGCTTGGAATATAGCTTATTCCCTTAGCATTTTTGATTGCTGTCTTTTGCATTCAGGCACATGCAGCCTCCTTAGAATCATAGGGATCTTGTAGTACAGAGAAGTACAATAGATGAGTCTCCTGCGAGAGAGACAAAGCAGGGTGAATATAAACATAATTCTGGAAGGGCCAGAAGTATATAATAATAATAATAATAATAATAATAATAATAATAATAATAATATAAAAATTTATTTGTATTCTGCCCTATCTCCCCGAGGGGACTCAGGGTGGATTCCAACATATAACGGCAAACATTCAATAAAACAAGCAAACCCTGACATAAAATCCCAAAAACCTCACATATGAAAATAGCATTAAAACCTGATATCAAATTAAAGCCTAACATCAGTAAATTAAACCTAACATCAATAAATTAAACTCTAAACAAAACATCCACATTAATTTTCAAATTCTGAATTTGGAAAAATGTGACTTTTTTACAAATCATAAAATCTGGGGAATTGGAAAGGACTATATAGAGCAAATCCAACCCATTTACTCAGTGCAGGATTCCCCCCCCCCCCCCCGATGCATCCCCAGCAGGTATGTTTAAAAGAGCTGCACCCTCTTTAAAGAATAGTCACTGGTTCCTGGAAACTTACGGAAGTGGCAATTCCCCTTCCTTCTTCCCATTTTCCCTGGAATTTATTTGGGAAGTCCCAATGGGCTCCAAAGACATCCATAAGGATTGTATGCAGCTCATTGCTCTATGACTCTCTCCCCTGTTCTAATTCAACCCCTTCTCAAAGTAGGATCAACTGACAGTAAATGTATGTGGCCAATTAGACATGAATATCAGCCTGTGATAGCAGAAAGAATTACTGCACTCTATGATCAATTCTTATGATCAATAGCAATTTGTTACTACTTCATGATAAACTGTTTAGAAAGCTAGAAGCAGCATTTACAGAAAGCAAGGGGAATGGACAACAAATACAGGGAAGAGCTATTAAATTATCCTTGTCTTGCTGAGAGAGAATTTTTCTATAAAGGACCTACTTTCTCTAAATATTTGATACATGTACACTGAGTAAAATCAAAATTCAGAAACATTTTCCACGCTCTTAAATCAGCACATCCTTGAACAGAAAACAGGGCCATAATAGTGCCAAGCTATGAAATATTGGAGGATGCTTAGAATCTGATTGAGGCAATAGCAAAAGCATGATGGTGATAACCCTGATAAAGATGTTCTGTTAATGCAAAGAAAACAGTTCATGGGTGGTTGCAACCAGCTAGCTAGTTGGCTATATGACACATATTTGTGTACAACGGAGTGTGTATACACAATATTAGGAACACTGTTTTGAAATGGTTAAGGTTCCAAGATTGCTGCAGTTCACCTACCAACTCATTTAACTCTAAAATGTTGCTCCTGCCTTGTTTACCTGAGAATAACATTGTACTAGGTGACCTTTGCATGGCCCAGCATCAGAACTAACTGGAGAGAACCTCCTGTGGCAATGGTAAAATCAACAGCAAATTTCCTCTAGCACGTTTGCTTGTTAAGAACCATCTGCTTTCCTGGGCTGAGAAAATTAGATCATGGTTTTACATGCACTTGATTAACACTATATTTGCAGACACTGGGTGATACAAGTGATGTTGTAATACAAGAGGGCAAATTGTTTCCTTTTTGTTTTGTTCATATGATATTTCCATTTTTTTTCACAGGTGTAAAAGTCAGGTGAGAAAGAAAATGGGGATATAGGGGTTCTGGAGTTATTGTTAGTAAATAAGTCTTTAACAATATCTAATATTTCACATGGGGAGGGGATGAGGAGACAAGAGAAAAGGTAGTGTACATAGTTATGATTATCACATCTATTTTTTTCATTTCCATTACACTTATTTTCATTACTTAAAGTATTAAAAGTTCATTATATCCTCTGTAGCAAAGAGAGGAGTGATATTATGAATCAGTTTCAGATCTGATGGTTGTGTCTTCTTATATCTTCTTGTATTATCTCATAGTGTTCTTTCTTCTTTTCCAGCTTTCCACTGTAAAAGTTCATCTCGGTTCAGGCATGTAGCCGGGGGGGGGGGGGGGGGCTTGAGGGGCTTCAGCCCCCCCCCCAAAATTCTCATGGTGGTTCGCGAAAAGGCCTTACTGGTGCATTATTTAAACTGTTACGTTTATTCATATCATGATCTGATCACCATACTCAATATATCCCATATGCATGGGGGTATTGGGGTAATGATACAAAAGGTTTGCTAGGCTAGACCCTCTTTCACTCAGACTCAGCCCCCCCAACCCCCCCCCCTGAAAAAAAATCAGCCCCCCCCCCCACCCGAAATGAAATCCTGGCTACGGGCCTGTCTCAGTTATTCTTGTCAGATTGTTTCTTTTAAATATTTTTCTAAATCTAATTGCTACCTAAGTAATCTAAAAAATCAAGATAGTCTGTTAGTAAGTAAGTAATATATAAACAAAGTTTGTTATGCATCTCTATGGCTATTATTCTTGTTCCTGTAACATTACACAGAGCTTATATATTTCAATATAAACATTACTAATCTATTTAAGAGGTGTAAAGTCATCGATTTTCCAGATCTCTTAAGTCTGCGGTAGATGTCACCCAGTACGCTGAAGCCCCCGATGGTGCAATGGGTTAAACCCTTGTGCTGGCAGAACTGAAGACCAATAAGTCAGAAGTTCAAATCCAGGGAGAGTGTGGATGAGCTCACTCTGTCAGCTCCAGCTCACCATGCAGGGACATGAGAGAAGCCTCCCACAAGGATAATAAAACATCAAAACATCCGATCATCCCTTGGTAAGGTCTGCACCTCCATCTGATGCCACTGGGATGGGGCACCTGCAGCCCTAGGTTAACTTTGAAAACCTTCCGCACACAGTTGGTTGAGCCATCTGGCAAGTTTGGGGACAGTCAAAATTGGTGCCTTTCATCTTTTTGGGGGAGGAGATAAAACAAGTTTAATCTTGACCAGAATCATCTGTGGAAATCTACCAGGGTAGTTATAATTATGGTTTTCTGCCTGCCCAGCTTTCATTTTTATGAATTTAGCTGTTTCAGAAGGGATTGTTGTCTTCTATTATTTTAATTCCACACAAACTATGTTAGCTGCCCTGAGCTGTGAAAAGACAGTGCTGAAATATTTTTAATGCATAAATTGCATAGATTCAATGCATGAATGATTAGACTATGATGAATGCTAAACTGTTTTGGTAGTTTAACAATAGAACATTTTCAATGTAAAACCTTGTGTGCAATGAAAGGAAACAGACTCCCCCTTGGAGCTTAGAAAAGTTAGTTCTGGACCACAGTTCTTAGAATCACTCCGTCAGCATGACATTTTCTGACTGGCTCCTCCATATATGAAATATAACTCAATTTAGCCCACTATTGCCTAATTTGACTTTTATTAGTAGGATTGCTATTTCATTCATTTATATCCTGCCTTTTTCCACATATCGTGATTTATGGCAGACTATAGAGTATTAAAACCAGAACAAATTAAAAACATACAAAACATCAGTAAAGATATATAAAGGGTATTTTTAAAAGCTATAAAACTATAGAATCCTATACTAATTTGTTTAAAAGCAAGATATAAAAATAGCAAAATAGCACAGCATTAGAAACCCATTGCAGTTCCAACATGTCTGTAGGAATGAGAGGGTTTTCACTGGTCAGTTAAAGAATAACAAGGAAGGGGCCATCCTAGGCTGGCTCTATACTGAAGAATTAAGGCAGTTTGACACTACCCTAACTGCATAGCTCAATGCAATGGAATCCTGGGATTTGCAGTTTGGTAAGGTACCAACACCCTTTGTCAGAGAAGGCTAAAGACCTTATAAAACTACAGCTACCATGATTCCATAACATTGAGCCATGGTAGTTAAAGTGGTATCAAACTGCATTAATTATACAATGTAGAGGCAACCAGAAAGTCCCATGGGATGGTTACTGCGGTTATGTTACTCATGAGTAAGGGTTGAGTTACTGTGCTTACCTTAGTCATGAGTAGGAAGAGCTATTGACCATCCTGCTTTTTGCTGAGTAATAATCTCTGCACCTCCCAGGCATCCCACATTAAAGCCAAGGGGAAGATGTCACATGGTATGCCCTCCCCACCCACGCCACTGATTTATTTTTCAGGTGGGTTTGTGCTGAGTTAAAATAATACCTGCAAAAATCCAAACCTTCCAGAAAGATCTAGATTTTTCCAGGTATGGGCCCTGTGGGGACTGCCTCTTAGGATCACCATACGTGTGATCTCTGGAAGCAGTTCCCACAGCTATCACACCTATGTGGGCTAATTTTGATGTGCCAGGAGAAGCCTTTGCCTTCATGCTAAGGTATTTTCAATACATTTTGTGGCTAAGCAGTGGAGGGCAGGTGGGGGGGGCAGTGGCCATAGCCCCCTGTGCCAATTTCACTGCCCACTGCACAGAATATTCATTCCACTCTCATTCATGGCCCAACACCTTACTAAAACCCCAAAAAAGGCCATGCAAACTGGATCTAATTTTTAAAAAACCCTATCGTATCTGATCCAGATGTGTCCAGAAAAGCCTCAGATGAGATATGAGTGTAATGATTATGATGATACCAGAATAAGAGAGGAAGAAAAACAACAGAATTGTAGTGCATCCAGTATTACCAGGGAAATAATTGACTTTATTTTGAAGTCTGTTTATGAAGGAGAGATATTGGGCAATAAGGAGAGATCCCTAAATATTTCTGTGAACTTTGCTTAGTTTATTAAAAACATATCCCTTTAAAGCTTCCTTTCCAGTTCCTCTTCAGTACAAAAAGGCTAGCATCCTCATTCAGATTTCATTGCAGTATTACATGAGAACACATCCCAATCTCTCTTCTGAGTCAAAGAACTTTGAACTTATTCTCACACACTGGCTCTCATGGGATAGTATGAGAACACCAGTGTTTTAACTTTCTGAGCTAACTTATGCCAGCATTGACTCAGCCCAATGGCACATTAAGGGGGGAAAGTGTCCCTGGAGTCACAATTATGACAATAAAGGATCTCCACGCCCCCTGAGCAGCTCCAGATGGAGTATTTGCAAACATAACACTTTCCATGAATTTAATGAAGAGACAATTACTTCCAGAATCCTTAGAGATTCATAAAGGCTTACTGGAAAATTGTCCGTGATGCTCCTCCAGTCATTTCATTCAAATACAGTTTACACCACCTAATCTTCCAATAAGTTGCTCTGCAAAGTTTGCTCTGCAAACTGTAGGCCTTTGGGCACACAGTGGAATGACATGTGATGAAATAAGTACATGTGTGTTAAAGTATTTCCCACCTGCCTCTTTATATTAAAAAAATATCTAAGATTTTATACAATATGGCAAACAAATGATTTGTGCAGTGGAGCCAGGGCTCATAATGTTAAAGTTCCAGGACTTTTTGATTTCCAGAGCTCGGCACTTAGCCTTTCCTGTTTGTCATGAGATTATTTGCAATCCTCAGATTGGTTGCAAGGCCAATATATTTTTGTTGCAATGCAAAGATATGGAATGACAATTAAGACCCACCTCCTTTTCAGGAAACCTGTTCCTGGTGGAGATCAACATTACTAGAATTGGTTTGCTGATACAAATAAACATAGCAGTGTACATTGTAGGCCCCCTGCTAGGAGTAATGGCTTTGAGAACTATCATGCTGTGCAATGGTGTTTCCAAATTATTCACCTGTTGATTTAGGACTGTATCCTGCTCCACATCCCACCCCGTTTTAAAACTGTCCTAATCCATTGAGGGTATGTTTTATGACAGAGCTCTTTCCATGATGCTGGGGAACTTCCTGTCAGCTCCATCACGATTCATCCGTTTAGTGTCAGAAACAGTCATTAAAAAGGGAAGGGGGAGAAGACAATCTGAGATCATTTTCTGGACTCAGCAACTGCGATATTCCATTTCAAAAGTAAAAAAAAACATATGGGATAACAGCTGTCAGAATTACCTGTATTGAATCAAATATATAACATGTGCAAATGGGCTGTCCTGTGGGTGCTCTCCTAACCAGCAGTGAATCCTGAGTATTCTGCCATAATGCAACCACTCAATCCTTTCCAGTAATTTTTAATAAAAAAAAATAAAACTAAAAAATATTGCTACTTTAGTAGATCACTATTTTTATTTGCCTTCAATAGCAAGGTTTTCTGCTTTTCCTATTCCTTTTAAATGCAAATCTCTATACTGCTAGAGTTAAATCCCTCGCAATGTTGAATTAAGATCCATTTTTTAAAAGGCGGCATGGAGGAGAATCCACTCACTTTTGGAATAATGATGAAAATAGTTAGTAATGGAGACAGCAGCAAATTCAGACAACATGTGATAAGGAATGAATAACGATGGCACATAGTGATTTGCAATTCTACAGGACTAGAAGTATAATTATATTGACCAAGTATGATTATATTGAGCAAGGAATACTCAGAGGTGGTTTTGCCAGTTCCTTCCTCCAAAATGCAGCCTTCACCACTTGATATTCATTGCCAGGATCCCATCCAAGTACTAATGAGAGCTGACTCTCCTTAGCTTCCAAGATCAAACAGGATCTGTTGTCTTTGGGATATAATATTTAAGCCCTAAATTCATCACTACAGCAGTGCGAATAGCATAGTACATGATAATACAAATAAAAAGAAAGAAGAAACAGGGAACAGAAGGATCAGGGAGATCCAGCTAAATGTCTCAATCAAAAAAAACATATTGGAAAGGTAATGTAGTGTCCAGTATCAGTGTCTGAATTACAGTAAGACATCCATATCTATAGGGATATGTTCCTGAAATTACTATGGAAATTACTATGTTTTATTCTAAACCGAATTGAAATGAATGACTTCCACTCGAAGTTACCATAGAATCTTCCAGAAGGACCTAGAAAATTCCTGGAGAGAATTTCCAGATCCCCCGGGGCAACTGTATGGTCATTTCTAATAGAAGCATACCTTAAAATCACCTATAGGACTCAATCAGTTTCAAAAGAGGACATATTTTGTGAAAGGTGAAAACATGAGTACGGATCCCACAGATATGGAGGTTGTACTTTATATATGTCCATAATATATGTGTCTGTATTTATACAAATACTGATATTTATAGCATTTCCACCAAACAGAATGACCGGCTGTGTGAGCTGGTGGGCATGTTATGCCACATGTAGCCTTGTGATACTTCATTTTCAGTCAGCTAGAATAGCGGCAGCCAACAGCTGGAAAGCAACACAGCTGCTTAAACTCTGTTAGTGGCACCAATGATACTGAAAACTGGCTTTGATTGATAAATGAACACAAACAAATCCTTCGACCGATGGCCTTCCACAGATGTATTCCTTCCTAGAAAGATGGTACACATTCTTCCTTTCGTATGCTAACAAAGCGCATCAGCTGGACTTCATACTAAAATCCATTAATCTTTTCTGACAGGGGTACTTAGCATGCAAAGCTCTTGTCTTTCTAGGATTCTGATACAAATTTTGAGTAATCTGTGTTGGTGCTCAACAACAACTGCATTTTTGACGCTTCTTTACTGTCAAATGTAAAATGTCACAGTGATGTAAGGCTGAATGTCAAAAGGAGAAAGATCAACTTCCTCAGACCAAAATGCTCTTTCCCATGACTTACTAAAGCACAGATATTAGTGAGATGCAAAGCAAGTCTTCTGAAAATAATTTCTAGATAACAAGTAGGTTTTTACAGAAAATAAAAAGTCAGAACTCTTTTTCAGTCCAAGCGAGTGAGGGCTTTGGAAATTTTATTCATTTAATTAAAGTATTTCTATCTTGCCTTCCAGCCCACAAAGAATCTGAAGGCAATGAAAAAATAAAACTAAATAAAACAAAACAAAAACAAACATTTTAAAGCATGTTAAAATACTCTAGCTGTGTACAAGCAATCCAAAACATTCAGTCTTGACACTAAACTCTGAATGCTATGTGGAACTGCACTGTTTGGGCTGTTTGCTGGAAATTTAATAGAGTTGGGATGAGCCTAACTTCCTTGAGTAGGAAATTCCAGTCAGCTTCAGAGGCATCGGGCCTTTCGACAGAGTCTCCTCTGCAGATTTAAAATTTCTAGCAGACTCATATGAGAGGAGGTAGTCTTTCAGATATCTTGGTCCTAAGTCGTTTTGGGCTTTGTAAGTCAATACCAGCACCTTGAATTGTAATCATAAAGTGTACTTTGCTTTAGACAAAGAAATCCAAGCACCAGAACCTGTGCTGAAGACTAGACGGTCATTATGAATTGTGTGTACTTGTGTGTGTGTTTTTACAAAGCAAAACAAAACATGTCAAAGTGAAGAGAGGAAGGGGAGGAGGAGGAGAAAAATTAGAACAATGTATCTACAATAATTATAGTTACATTGTTAACTACTCTAATTGATCTCTTCCTCATCTCTTCCTTTCCTCACTGTTTTTGTTGTTTTGTAAATCTTTTACTTACCATTAACAAAATGGTATGTGAAAGATTATAACATTATTTAAGGCAATTTTATAATGTCTCGGCGAGGAGGAATGTCTTTACCTTCATATAAGATCTGATTATGAATGCAAAGACTGATATAAACTTGCATAGTCCTGATGAAGTCTCAACTAAACAGAAGTTTTGGTGCTCCTGATCCTTGATGCTTGATGCTCAGCACCTCCCAGACTAGACCAGATTTGCCATGGGGGACAAGGGCTCAGGCTCTTCTTGCTCCTCCCCATTCTGAGGTCTGTAGTACCATGGTCATCACATGTTTCTGAACGCTTTAAAAACAATTCAGCCACTTTAATTTAACTTTAACTGCAAAGGCTACATCTCATGGAATTCTGGAATTTGTAGTTTGGGCACCTGAAGCATTCTCTGGCTGAGAGACCTAAATTTATTTCCCCAAACTGAAGATCACAAGATTCTACAGCATGAAACTGTTGCAATTAAAGTGGAATAACAGAATTATAATTGTGTAGTGTGAAAGAGCCCACTGATAACTAGCTCCAGCTAACAACTTGGCTGCATGATTCTGAATTGGCAGAGATTCCCAAACACAACAGTTTTCAATAGCAGCCTCAAATCATTAAAAAAAATGCCAAAATGGCTCAAGTGTCACCATAAGCAGATGTAGTTTGGAGGAGAGTGCCTGTTATGCCAGTTTAAATTGAGCAACAGCACTCCTTTCACTAACCAACAACTGGACGTCCACATTCAAAGCTGAATGCAGGACTAGGACCTGTACTGTGAATCTTGTTGATTATTCAGTGGGACAGAAAACAGCAATACTGTCAACACAAAACTGCCAAGTTAGATCCATATTTTAACATGTGCATAACATAACAAAACATGACAAACAACAAGCTATTAGAATGAAAAAAATATTAACACTACAACAAGGTGCAAAAATAAAGAGCAGGAGATTACCTTTGAAGGCAATACAGAAAATATCAACACTTGTAGGATTAAAACAAGACACAATGAGTAATTGTGTCATTACTTCTGGATTCTTCTTCTGGTGTGTAGGTATTGCTGAGAAACTTTTATCCTTGTGACTCTAGAGTAAATCATGTGCCTCACTCAAGCCACATCAACTTTTTTTGTGTACTTTAAATTCCAAATTTCATCACTAGGATGGTGCTCTGGGACTCGGTTCATCCTACTGCATGTCACTGCTTGATTGTAATTTTTCAATGAAGCTTTTCTGTTTCCAAAGCTGCAGAAGATAACAATCATCAAACCATGCTGAGATGTCACAACTAGCATTTCCATTGGTATATAGGTGTGTGTGTGTGTGTATCCAACATCACCCAATGCATGGTAGTTGTTCTCCTTTCCAATTATTTTTGTTTGTCTCCTTATGGGTCTCTGCAAACATTCCCCAAAAGACTCACAGCCAAAGGGTTGAGTGTAAACCAAAAATAATGTGATGTTATTCTTGAAATTGTATTAACTTCCCTCACAGCAAACAGCCTCCTGCTTTGTCCTCAGAGTCACTAGACAGCATCAACTACCCTGAGGCAGAATTCAGTTGGCAACACAGACAATTTCTTGCCTTCTCAATTCTGTGATTCCAGTAGGTAAAACATCACACACACATAGAGAAATAAGTAATTTCTCAGATATGTCTGCTTGAAAAAGAAAATAAGTTTGTATTATGCATTTGGGGTGTTAAAGCATCACAAATAATGTCAGATGGAAAATCCAGATAATTATAGCACAGAGATGTACATACTATAAAAATAGCAATTTTACAGTCTGTTGACAGCCAGAATGGAATAGTGGTTTCTGTTTGACTAAGGCCCCATCTACACTGCCATACAATTCAGTTTCTGAATCCAGATTATCTGCTTTGAACCGGTTTCTATGGCAGTGTAGACTCATATAATCCAGTTCAAAGCAGACATTCTGGATTCTGAAATTTGATAATATGGCAGAGTAGATTCAGTCTAGAATCTTGAGGCCCCATCTACACTGCCATATAATTTCTGAATCCGATTGTCTGCTTTGAACTGAATTATACAAGTCTACACTGCCATATAATCCAATTCAAAGCAGATATTCTGAAGTATATTAGTCTACACACAGTGTGTGGGGGGAGTCCTTGAGGGAAGAGTGGACCTTCCAGGTGGGGACTTTTAGGGGTGGGATCTCCAGGGCTTTGGCCAATAAGTGCCCCTCCCCCTTTCCCTCCCCACCTCCTCCTCCTCCACTTCTTCATGAACTGAGATCCCTCTGCCTCCTCTTGGCCTCCTTGGAGTGGGCAGAAGAACATCAGTTGACAAAGAGGAGGAGAAGACAGGGAGGTGGCAGACTGAGTTCCCCTTTCCCTCCCCTCCTCACCCAGGCTCATCCTCATTCTCCTCCTCTTCAGCAATTAATGTCCTTCTACCTCCTCCTTGCCTCCTCCCCAGAGGGTGGTGGAGGGGTGTCAATTGCCTAAGAAAAGGAGATCACGGAACAGTGGAGGGAAAGGGGGCAGGACCCTCACTGTCTGATTCCATAGAATGTCCCAGCCAGTGATCCCCCCAGGACATGGGATATTTTCCAGAAATACAGTAATGACTGTCCCTTAAAATCCAGGGTGCCCGGCAAGCCTGACACTGACCATTATAATGCAGTTCAAACTGTGTAAATGGAGCCTCAGAGACTAGGATGCAAATACCTGCTCAGCCATGGAAACTTGCTGGGTGACCTTTGACAAGCACTATTTTCTCAACCCTCTGACTAAATTTTGTCAAGAATACACCATAATAGTTTTACCTTGAGGTTACCTTAAGTCAGAAACAATTTGAAAGTACCAAACAACAATAAAGTAATCAGTTGCATCAAAAGCAACTGGAACTGCATCTACATGGTCCAAGTAAAGTGGATTCAATTACTATAAGTAGTTCACAGGACCACTGGTTCCAATTGTAAATCTGATGCATGGGAAGCCATAGTTTACACTGGAGATCCAGTACTGTTTTGATGGCCAGAAGCAGTACCAAGCAACTCTCTGGATTAGCCTTGCTGGCAATATCACTTCTGGAGATCAAATGGCTAGATGCCTCTTGTGTCTTCACCAAAAACAACATCATCAGCAAGGCTCTTCTGGGGAGCTGCTTTGAGCTGCATTTGGCCAGCGAAACAGCAGTAAAATTGCAGTGGCTCCCAGGAGAACAGGGCTCTGGTGCCAATGCGCTATCAACTCAGCTGGCAATCCAGATTCCTAAAGGGTTTTGGATTACTTCCACCAACTGTAGGTTTGGATTCCTTGAGTTGCATCTGGAACAATTTACTCTATAATATTTTAATAAGTGTAAGCTGCCAAAGAGGGTTTCCATGATCCTGGGACCAATGTATTCCTACTGATATCTGAATAGGACAAGTTTATCTTAAGTATCTTAGAGATGATTTTTAAAAAAACAAAAAAACAGGTTGTTTGAAATCAGTGAGTATGGAACAAATCTCTGGCTACACATTTTAAATATGTGAGTGTGTGCCTTCAAATGTATGAAAAATTAATGGTAACTTCATGAATTTAATAGGATTTTCCTTGGTAAGGAATACTTGGAAGCAGTTCTACCAGTTACTGATTTTAAAATTAAGCTTCTGGCATACAGTATTCCTTCATAGTTTCCTATCCATGCTGTCTCTATTTAGCTTCCAAGATTAGACAGAACCTCGTGCCTATATGCTCCACCCTAAATGGAAAATCCCATGATTCCATAAGATGTTGCTACTAAATTTAAATGATAACATGATGCTATAATTGCATAGTGTAAAAGGATTCCAAGATTCTCTGGAGTAAGAACCCTGAGGGTGTACTCAGACAGGGCAGAAAGCGCACACCCTCCTGAATTTTTACGTGTGGCATCCAAACAACACCCCATGTAAAAACAAATTAATTTGTCAGCTGGAAATACTTTCCAGCTGTGGACAGTGTCTGGACTGCCCCCTCAGAAATCCTGAGACTTCTGAGGGGGCCATCCACACAGCCCTCTCATATTTTCTGGACTACATGAGCCCGGAATATCCAAAAGGGATGTAACACCCTCCCCAAACTCCCCAGAAAAGCCTTATATCAGGAAAATAACTTACTCTGCCGTTATTACCATGCTGTTGGCCCTCTCCTGGCATGTAGAAGTGGTGCACTATGAAAAGGGAGGAGGAAAATCACTCCTGCTCCCCTTTCTCCTGGCACATCATTTCTATGCACCAGGAGAGCTCCAGAGAAGAGGGAATGGTACCTGCGTACGTTATTTTCCTTTTTAAAGTCTCTTTGCGGGGGGGGGGGGGGTTGCTTTATGTCCTGGTGCCCTGCCAGAAAGTCCAGTAGGGCATCTGGACACATGCCACAGAATAGCACAAACTTTCTGGGCATGCACAGCCTTCAATGCGAGTGCAATCTAAAACCCAATTGGAATCGCATTAAAGTGCTGTCTGGAATCACCCTGAGGTCCAGTCTAAATGCTAACAACTTTGGGGGGAAATCATTGGAAAGACAATATAGGTGTTATGCTCCTGTCTTTATGGCATTGGGTGAGGATTTAGGACAAGGGTAGAAACTATACAAAAAGGTGGAAACTATGCAGTCCTTCAAATGTTCTTAGACTGCAGTTTCCAATAGCCCTGGGCAGTTTAACCAATGGTGATGGATACTGGGATTTGCAATAATACAAGATTGGGAGTGCCACATAATTCCCATCCCAGGAGGGTGTGGGGTGAGGGAGAAAGAGAGTCAGTTCATCAGTTATGGAGGATGGGGTGATTGAAATTCTTCATTTGAAGGCGGCAAAAGAAGAGAAGCCAGAGGAAAAGAAAAAAATGCTGAGAACTGCTTGCTACTAACAAATACATTTTCTGTAATATGGGTTGTGACATGTCTCATGTTAACAAGCTTGATCCAACTGTATTTTTTAAATGAAAAGAACTTGTCAGGGGGAAAAAAGGTCACAACCCTAAAACAGCATCAAAATCACAGTGATCCATACCCAGACTTTTAAGATCTAAGCCCTCAAAGCCTTCTCCCTAAAAGGGTGATTTCTTTCGCATTTGATTTTTTCTAAATCTCAAATCCTTTCCATCAAATTAATAAGGCCAAAAAGCCCAGCAAGTTCTCTTTGAAAAGGGAATTTTCTTCTGGCTCTAATAAATTGTGGTCTTTGTTATGTACTAACAAACCAAAGATTGTTCCATCTTTGAAGAAACAATGCTGGAGAAGCAATCAAGAATTGAACACTAAACCATGAGTTATGTGAAAGAAAAAATTGCTTGATAACACAATCAGCAGGAGGGAAGTTATTAGCATCGAAAATGACTGGTATGTCCTAAACATAACAGCAAACAAATGACTCTGGGAAAAGAGGGCTCAGCAGGCCAGTTTAGAGATATCAAAATGAAATGGTCAAGAAAACAGATGTTATTCTGATTGATTTAAATAATCTTGGTAAACTCTCTGTCATCTTGTAGCCAGCACAATGTCAGGTCAGCAGATGTCACAGCAAGAATAATGCCAGTCTGGTTTAGGAAAATACTTCACATTTCCCAAAAACATTCATCTAATATGCAATGAGTATAAGAGTAATAACAATACCACAGAAAATGCCTTGTCCGTGTAGTGTTAACTTTGGATGATAAATCTTTTCACAAAGTCCTTTTGTCCGTTTTTTAGGTAATTCAGTTACTGCTGTTAGCCATAATCATAATTGTTTCTGTCATCTTCGAGCATCCAGCCCTGTCCTAACATGATTTTGTCTCTCTCTTCTACTGAAAAGTATTAGTTCAGGGAATAGTATTTCATCAGCACAAAGCACCTGAGTGACAAACAACCTGCAATAAAAAAATTCCCTGCTAAGGTCCCACTGCTTTTAAAGAAACTTAATTTGACAGCCTCATAGGGGAGGTACTACGAGGAGCATGTATGACATTATTAGGTGTCATTTCTCTTTTAATATCCTTGGTATTTAAAGAGCTTCACCTTCAGCTTTTTACATAACATTGATGGATGTTTTGTAACCTTGAATCTCTATGAATACCGAAAATGTGGGCTACTGCCAGCTAGCTGCAGAGTTTACCGATGGCAGGGGGAAGGGGAGTTACAGCGATCAGGTGGCTTTTGCAGGTGGGTTGAGAGCCGTGCTATGAGGTCTGTGTGGCCTGGAGCCCAATAGGTACCATTCAAGCAGAACTGAGCAGCTGTGACATTCCCTTCAGAGCTCTGGCAGTACAGCCAAAACAGAGCAATTCCTGAATGATCTGGCATAATTACAGTCACTAAGGTGAACTACAAAGGTGAATGGTGAGGTTATGTCAAGGTTTCGTAGGCTGACCTCTCTGGCCCAAGAAATAGCAACTGCCGAGCCCATTCACAGTCATAAACTGACAAAAGGCAGAGAGTAGTTCAAGAGGAAATTATGTTTTATCAGAGATCATGGAGCGGTGAAAGGCTGAATGCAATGTTGAATTGTATCCAGTAGTGGGGAATTAGGTCTGTGGCTAATTTACCAACTGTATGCTGAAACAAGCCAACAACCAGAAACAGAGAATATTATGACAGAGGAAAGGGAGAGAGATTAAAGAAGAGAAATGGATGAAATAGTAATGAGCAAAACATGGCTACAACTATGAAGATAGAGTTAGAATTGATGGATCCTACTGAATGATTTGTGCTAAATTTTTGATGTCAGATCATTGAGAACTTTCTAACTAGCATGACATGTTGGACAATCTGCATTTATTCTTTCATTGTATAAATTATGGTTTTGAAACTACTAACCATTTGATGCTGTTGAGATTTTAGATGGTGAAATTCCACACTTGCATTAAGCTAAGATTAATATAAAGAATAGTTAGGAACCTATGTAAGGTGAATTGAGTACCATTATGGAATGACATGACATAACCTGATTAATTAAATCACCTATGTTTATTCTTACTGAAGTGGAATCAGCATTGCTTCTATAAAGCCCTTCCTGTCTCACTGACTTTTTAGAAGTAGTTAGTTGTGAATGTCAAACCCCACATCAGTAGGGACAATCTAGGAGCCATTGTGTATTGGGACTTTCAAAAGGCTTGTGATGAAATTCCTCCTAAAGGTTTTTTATATAGATTTAGCACGCATGGGACAACAGGGCTTGTGACTGGTTTAGTTTAGTAAAACATGAGTATGTGGCAGATGGGACATGATAGGACTGTATAAAGTATTCATGATGCAGATAGAGAAAAGTTTTTTCTCCCTCTCTCATAATCCTAATCTTGCATCATGCAGTGAAGGTGAACAGTGGTAGATTTTGGAGCAAGGAAATACATCTTCACACAGCATATAGTCCAACTATGGGTCTTGCTGCCACAGTGAGGAAACCTAAAGGCGTAAATGGTAACATAGTAAGAAAAATCCATGATTGGCTTCTCCCATCATGCAACAATGAACACTGATTTACCAAACTTTAAAGTGGATGAGATAAAATCATGATTGATAAAGTCATTCATTACTAATGCCATGATGGTTATATGCCACCTCTAGGATCAGAAAAACCATGCCTCCAGACACTAGTTATATACAAATAACAATAGGCGGAGGGGTGTTTATGGACAATCTTAAAGCACCTCACTGGTCACTGTGGAAAGCAGGATGTTGGACCTGAGAGGGGTCTTCTTGTCTTCCTTTATTTTATTTTTTTACTTGTATTCTGTCTTTTCGACAAAACTGACATGGAAACATATTTAATCCAACACCGTATGGGGTATAAAATTGGGTATCTAGTTTAAGGTCACTCAGACCCCTTCAACATTGACATATAATCAATATCAAATCACATAATCCAGATTATCTGCATTGAACTGGATTATATGAGTCTACAATGCCATATAATCTAGTTCAAAACAGATAATCTGGATTTTATATGACAGTGTAGAAAGGGCCTCAGTGGATTTCACAGCTGAGCTGAAATTTGAAGCTGGGTCTCTCCAGTTCTAACCCAACAGTCTATCCACTGAATCAGAAAGCTGTATGTTCTCTCAGAGAATGTTCTTCATTTCTAGTATTCAGTGTTATTGATTATTTAAGTGTATCCATATCAAGCACTAGTACATGAATTCCATCTGAACATGAGGAAGAACTTCCTGACTGTGAGAGCCGTTCAGCAGTGGAACTCTCTGCCCCGGAGTGTGGTGGAGGCTCCTTCTTTGGAAGCTTTTAAACAGAGGCTGGATGGCCATCTGTCAGGGGTGATTTGAATGCAATATTCCTGCTTCTTGGCAGGGGGTTGGACTGGATGGCCCATGAGGTCTCTTCCAACTCTTTGATTCTATGAATGTCCATGCCAACTCTACCAATCCTGTATTGTCAAAGGCTTTCATGGCCAGAATCACTGTGGCAGGCAACCTCTGAGGATGCCTGCCACATATGCAGGCAAAACATCAGGAGAGAATGCTTCTAGAACATGGCCATACAGACCGAAAAACCTACAACAACTCACTCTACCAATCCTATTTCAACAGGTTTTTAACTAAACACTGCACTTTACCATCCTTATCTAATTAATCACAATCACAACACTGGAACTGCCTATTATTTATTCTTGTTACAGACAGGAAACTGAAGAATGTAGTTAATCCATTAATGTCTATTGTGGATACCTAATTCAACAAGGTATGGAAATCAGGGTCAAGGCCAGTAATTCCTCTTCTAAAATTTCTGTCTACCAACAAAGTTCTTCAACACCAATAGCTGTAATCTAAGTGAAGCTATATGCTAAATTATGTCTCTAATCCTTTGAATGCATTTCCTACATTGCCACTTTAGACACCTTTTCACTATTATCAAAGAGGTGGCATTCAGGTTCTTTTAATAAATGTACTGTTCATCCACTCTACTTACAACAACAAAATAGACAAGCCACATGACAATTACAATGCAAATAAAGCCAGGACCTCTTTCTCTTTTTGATAGCTGACTATGATACATATTCAACGCTTATACGAATCAATTAACTTTACAAATGTTGTGATCATGGCCACCTAAGCATTATGTTTGCTTTCAGTACTATAACTACATGAGCTATTTAGTTTTTTCCATTAGGAACAAAACAATATAGTTAAGGAAGCCCTTCATACAGCGATGAGTAAAAAGAACATGGAATTCTTCAGCAATTTGAGAAACAATGCCATTTTAATTCATACTTATTGCCCTTACTCATACTTATTGCCCTTTAGGATCAACTGATCCTAAAACTCTTTAACCAGTGGTTCCTCTTGAATTTTTCCTAAAGAGGTTCTATAATAAAGAGATCTCTATCTTTTGATGATGCTTTAAGAGAAAAATGGGCAACATGTTGCTTGCACCCAGCTGCAACTGCACATCAGGCAGTATTTGCATTTCTTAACCATTCCCCATTGTTTGGTAAAATATGACTGCTAATTGAAGACACTCACATCTAGCTCAGTGCTTATACTAGTTTTAAGATATTTCATGAACTTTATTATTGAGTTGGGATTTGAAATGAGATAGGAATGGGAAGTATATTTGAATTTTTAAGGGTTGTGAATTTTTTTGGTTGTGTCAGGAGTGACTTGAGAAACTGCAAGTCGCTTCTGGTGTGAGAGAATTGGCCATCTGCAAGGACGTTGCCCAGGGGACGCCCAGGTGTTCTGATGTTTTACCATCCTTGTCGGAGGCTTCTCTCATGTCCCCGCATGGACAGCTGGAGCTGACAGTCCTGCCGGCACAGGGGTTTAACCCACTGTGCTACAAGGGGGCTCCGTGTGAGACAATCTTGCTGGAGCTAAGCAAGTCTGGTCGAAACCTATATGGGATCCCGGGATCTGACGTTGCTTTCTGTCTTGGAAGATGTGAAGTAAGACACATAATCACTGAAACACAAAGTTGTGAAATGAGTTCTCAATAGTCGAGAGACCCTGCGAAAAACAATCCTACACTGACAAGCATCCTGGCTATTCAAGATTTATTCCATGATATGTAGTTTTGCACACAATATATTGTACAGCCTATTCCTGCACAGATAATTTAGGTTAAACAATATTCTAATTTAGGTTAAAGAAGGAGAGGGGGTAATTTTTCTCTGTAAAACAACCATAAGCAATTTTTTGTGCAGACTAAGTTTCAAACCAGTTTTTGAATTTTTTTCAGTGAGAGGAAAATTGTTACAATTGCTTCTTGATTCCTTCAAGAAGAAAATTAGCAAAGAATTCCATTCTTTAAATCTGGTCTCTCTCAGAAGTTGTTTAGCATAGTGTGTATGTTTGTTGTTATTTTTCTCTCTCAATTGACTGGAGAACTAAACCTTTACAAAAGAAATTCTGTTACGATTCAGTATCATCCATTTCATAGAAACCTGTTAATTGTCTCATCTTTGGTCCAAACAATCTCCCAAGAGAGTGGCTCATAATTTACCTTATTGCTTCCAACCTAAACAGGCTGCTTCTCCGTTCCTTCAGAGTATATTTGACAGATGCATACACATTTTCTGACTTCATATGTAATCCAGCTGTTTCCTCAAAGTAAATAGTATCTTTCATAAACTCTTCTGTTTTCAAACCACACCAAGCACACCCAGTTTCTAAACTTCATCTTCAGAATAACTAGATGACACCATGGTTCCCTCTACCTGAAGGTATGTTTTGCTGGCCAATACTAAACGCTACAAATATTGTCAGTAAAGAACAGAGTCTAGGATTGAAATACTTTTTGATTACAACATACCCAGTCCATACTGACCAGAATATTCTGAAAGTAGTAGAATGAAATGTACTTTTTAAAATTCTAATACAAAAGAAAATGTCATGAAACATTTGGACTCCTTGATTAGTACGGACAATGTAATCATTAACTTCCATGTGATAAAGTCCTGATCTCTCTAAAAACTTTATCTCATGAGGTAAGGAAACCCGCATGCACCTTTGGTGACAGTCTCTATCACACAATGCCATGTGCATCCCACTACCAGTTTGTCTTCCACCCATCATTCTCCCATTCCTAGCTATTAACAGGAAAAACTGCCAATAGTTCCCAATTTCGCAAGATCCCCATCATATACCTACCTAATTGTGATGGATGCCTTCTGTTTTTCTGCCATCATGATGTAAGGGATTCTACACATACCCTCTGTTTCATGAATTGAGTGGTTCTCAACCTGTGGGTCCCCAGATGTTTTGGCCTTCAACTCCCAGAAATCCTAACAGCTGGTAAACTGGCTGAGATTTCTGGGACTTGTTGGCCAAAACACCAGGGGATCCACAGGTTGAGAACCACTGCATTAATCCCAAGGTGGCTGTTTGCTTTTTCTTTTATAGGTATCTTTGCTCCCATTTTTTTTTAACACTGGAATTACACAATTGTGCTGAAAATGGAAAATGAATTATGGTACTGAAGTTCAGAAGTATGATTGCACAAGCATGAAATGGTGAATTGGCAGAATTGCACTATTGAAGAAAGGAGTGATATAAAAGGTGCAATACTGAAGGTTCTCAACCTGGTAAGTATCCATTACCTCCTAATGTGGCTTTAGCAGAATAGTGGGTTGGTGTGATAACATTCTAAGTGCAGCTGTAATCTTCTCAGTGGGCTAAGATGGATTTTTTTCTACCACAACATATTGTTGTGAGCTATCTCAATGGTAATAAAAAGGAATTTGAGGTGACTTAGCTGTGAATGAGCAATGAAAATCATTTTGCTTTAAATATGAACTGATTCTTATGGAAATAAAATGTGATAGTACTGATTTATTGATATGAATCAATATGGCTGCCAATGTTTTTTGAGCTTCCTTAGGGACATGGATATGTGGATTGTTATGATGAGTGGTTGTACTTTAAAATGTACTTTAGTACTGGCTTTACTGCATTGAAAGCATTCATTCTCAATCCATTAATTCATTCCATCTAATAGGGCTCTGTGTTTATCCAATTTCCTGACAAGGTTGAAGCTATGATGCTTGACAATAGGGTTGCTAAATGTGCATTGTATGGACTGTCCTTTCTTTGAGGGTCAGAAATGTGTCCCTTTTTAGTCAGGGGCGGCTCATCCATTACGTGAAGTAAGCGGTCGCAGAACACTTTATTTTTGCCAAGGGCGCAGAGGCACCTCTGTAAATGCCCCTTGACCACCACTTGAGGAGCACCCCCTCAGCTCACAACAGCTCTAGCAGTCCGGGGGGAGACTCGGCTTTCTTGCCTCGCTGCCGGGCGATCCTCTTCCCAAAGGGGCTGGGCCCTTGAGTCTCGCCTAGCCCCTCTCGTTCCTGCTCCACCCAGCCACCGGGTGCACGAGCAGAGCCGGTGCTCAATTGTTCTCCGCGTTTGATCCCTTCCCCATGACCGGCTCCCTTTCCCTTTCCCCGGCGCTCCACCTGCCTCCTCTCCTCTCCCCAATCCGCGGGTGGGCCAAGGGGCAGAGCCGCCGTGCCTGGCCCGCTTCAGGTCCGGAGGCGTGTCTGAAGACCCCAGCGTGTGCACCAAAAGTCACCTCTTCTCCTGACTTTCTCTTCAGCCATTGGGACCAAGAGAGAGAGAGAGAGACCCTCCGGCTGGAGGTATCTCCCACCTCCGCTCCCTCCTTTGTTTTTGCGCCTACCTTCAGAAAAGGTGGGCATCTCCACCTCTCTCTCTCTTGGTCCCAATGGCTGAGGAGAAAGTCAGGAGAAGAGGTGACTTTTGGTGCACACGCCGGGGTCTTCAGGCATGCCTCCGGACCCAAAGCGGGCCACACAAGGGAGCAAGTGCGGCAAGTGTAGTTACTGGGATGTATAGTTCACCTACAATCAAAGAGCATTCTGAACTCCACCAATGATGGAATTGAACCAAATATGGCACATAGAACTCCCACGACGAACAGAAAATATATATCAATGATTGGTTTGGGGGGGGGGCAAAATACTGTTTGCTTACCGTTGAAAATTACCTAGGGCCGCCTCTGTTTTTAGTCATTCATAATCACTTATTATGATCTATATCCCTGATTTGAACATTGAAAAGCTTTTCCTATAGACTGAAATCCTGTATTTTGGGATGTCGACCCTTCATAAGACAGACATGTGTGCATTTCATAATTTATTATTGTGGGCAATATGTTAATTTTTACAGAGAAACACATGACTAAATTAACTGTAATTAATACTTTCACTTGGTATTTAGGTAGACCGCAAACTTGTTAATAGCTGATTACTGATTGCCAACCTTGCATGGCATTAATTCTGACTATCCTTTATTGCTATTTTGAAAATCTGGCAGCACTGGCACTGTGCCTGAAGGTTAGCGAATCCCAAACATGCTGGTGATTATACGTTTCCAGTTAAAAGTTGCTTCTCAGCCATCTTCATTTTGTAGTAGTAATCAAATGTATACTCAGTTCTTGTGGGTTTTTTCGGGCTATATGGCCATGTTCCAGAGGCATTTCTCCTGATGTTTCGCCTGCATCTATGGCACACATCCTCAGAGGTGAGGTCTGCTGGAACTGGGAAAAAGGGGTTTATATATCTGTGGAATGACCAGGGTGAGACAAAGGGCTTTTGTAAGTTGGGCTAGGTGTGGATCTTTCAACTGACCACCTTGATTAGCATACAATGGGCTGACTGTGCCTGGAGTAAACTCTTCTTGAAAGATGATTAGATGTCCCTGCCTGTTTTTCTCTCTGCTTTTTTTGCTGTTGCAATTTTAGAATTTTTTAATACTGGTAGCCAGATTTTGTTGGACAACTCTCACAACCACCATGTCAGACTACACAGAGAAGCCATTGAAATCCACAAACATGTGGACAATTTCAACAGAAAGGAAGAAACCATGAAAATAAACAAAATCTGGCTACCAGTATTAAAAAATTCTGAGGATGCTTGCCATAGATGCAGGCGAAACATCAGGAGAAATGCCTCTGGAACATGGCCATATAGCCCGAAAAAACCCACAAGAACTGAGTGATTCCGGCCATGAAAGCCTTCGACAATACAATCAAATGTATATTTTGGGAATTAGACTTTCATTGGATAATCTAATGTCAATCAAATGTCATTACTCAATATAAAATGATATTTCTTGCAGAGAAATGTTGTATACATCTATCCTATGTTTAAAGGTGGAAAGTACAATGGAAGACTAAGTTTAGTAGGGTGAAGCATTGTCTAGTGGCTCAAGCCCATTCAAGTCATACAGGTGTGGTCTGAAGTGGTGATTGCATTCAAAGCATCCCTGACAGATGGCCATCCAGCCTCTGTTTAAAAGCTTCCAGAGGCTCCTTCTTTGGAAGTTTTTAAACAGAGGCTGGATGGCCATCTGTCAGGGATGCTTTGAATGCAGTATTCCTGCTTCTAGGCAGGGGGTTGGACTGGATGGCCCATGAGGTCTCTTCCAACTCTATGATTCTATGATTTCTGTTGTTAATACTTCACATTTTCAGGAAAGGAAGAAATAGTTAGGCCCAGCGGAAACAAATATAGTTCTGTTCCCAGCCACATTGGTCAGAGGTTCTTCTTGGTCAACCTGAATTGAGGAAAAACCCAACAAACCTGATAATATGGCCAAACCAAAACCAGAGAAGAAAATAATACAGGACTGCTTCTGTAACTTCTGTGATATCACAATTTCTGCAGGAGTTGTGCTCCATGTAGGTCCTTACCTACAGCATACATGATATGTGGGGAATTTTCTCCAGGTGCTATGATACTCTTGGAAACCTTACTGCTATGCCTGAGAGAGATGTGCCTCTTCCTCTTCTCCGGATATGTTTCTGCTGCTAGCATGCAGGCATACAGAATAAGAAGACTTACAAGTCACTGACACTCTACTCTCTGCCTTCCTATAAATGGCACAGTGAATTCAAATACATACCCCCATCTCTTTCTCCATCACTCTCCAGTGTCCTTTCCTCACTTCTGGCTTTTGGTGCACCATGAGATGGGTATCTTTTGACTGAGCAAAAGAGCCCTGACACTTGAAATAAGCAAAGATAGATGCCCAGACTTTAAAGTCGCCCCACACAAACACACACACTAATGCATAAGTCAAACTTCTTCCTCCTCCAGCACTGTTCATCCTTGGATTTATCTCTTCTCTATCCATCCTCCCCACACATACAATCTAGAAAGGTCTGAAGAAGCATGACAATTCCCTGAGGTGGCAGGTGACACTCTGATACCTGGCAACCCTATAATATCTCATTTCTTTCTTCAGATGCTCTATCTGTAATCTCCCTGGCTTAATGCATTTTATAAAAGAATACAACTTACAAAAGGATACACTAGTTTTTGTCAGGAGAAGACTGTTGCTGTACAACTCTAGCCTGAGACTGATGTCTAGAGAATACATTTCTTCAAAGTAATGATTTATTTTAATAACACAAGAGATGAAAGTGTTATATTGGAACACTAGGTCACAAAGTCCATTGCTCCCAATGGTTATAGACAATGTTAAAACATCATATTTGTTTCACAGTTTCCAAATGTAAAAAGATGTGTTCATTCCCCTTAAGCCATTAAGTGTACATCAAAGATGGGGACTAGAACAACAGAATAAGAAGACAGATTATTGGGGTCTTAACCTAATGCATACTGCAGGAGGAAAACATTTCTGTCTAAGAAGCTGATTAGTAATGTTGCTGAAGTTGATAGAAAATAGGGGATTTTTGTGAAAAATATAGAACAAAACTTTCTTTTAGTTTATAGCAGGGGTCATTAACTTTAGCTTTATTAGCCCGCAGCCTAATTTCAAAAGCTTTCCATAATCAGTCTGTTCCGATCTCCTGTAATCATGGGCAATCACTTTTGGCCAAGTATGATGGTCTTCCAGAGGTAGAGTCTTGGTAGTGGCTATCCCTCCCAATTTGGAGTATTGGCTATCCCTCCCAATTGTGCTTGAGATGGCAGAGAGAGGGAGAGCAGTGCCTCCCCAGATGATGTCTAAATACGCACTGGTTCATAGGCGAAGATAAGCAGGTCCCGAACCATTTAGGGCTTTATAGGTGATAACCTGCACCTTGAATTGGGACTTAATCCTCAACACTGTCAAAGGCACACTTAAGGATTCACATCCTCCAGTATGCACCCAGCACATTGGTCTACTGATTGAATGGTGCTACAGCATCCTCCTCCTTTCCTTGGCACCATGTTCTCTGATCATCAATGCAGTGATGCATGATGCTTGGTTTGCTTCCACCCGGCTCAGGTGCCTCACTGGCACCTGGTAGTTGTAGGCCAGTCAGCCAGCAGCCTTCCTCCTTCTCTCTAGCCACCCTGCCAGCCTTCATCCAAGGGGTGCATCAATAGTGCTATGGCATCCTTCTCATTGCCTTCACACCTGGCAGGAAGGACTATATCTGAAACTTTCAAAGATGGCAAGATTGTCCCTTTCTGCCAACATGGCAAAGAATAAAAGTTCTTTGTCCCACAGGATGAAGGGGGAAGACAGTGAATGAGGCCTTCTCCCTTACGCAGTGCGGTCGGGGTGTAGCTGGTCACACCACTGCTGCCTGAAGTCATCCTTCCTTCTCCCCCTTTCCTTCTTTTCCTTATTTGAGCAACTCCATCCTTTTCACTGTGCACCCAGAGTTATGGTCTTCCTGGCCACCTTACTGCCTGAAGTTGTCCTTCCTTCTCTCTATCTTCTTTCCCTTGTTGGGGCAACTTACTCCTTTTCACAGTGCAGCCAGCCTCCAGCATCTCCAGCCAGCCATATCAGCTTTGATATGCCATACAAGAGAAAAATTATGCAAGTCTAAGCTTGGGATCTGCAAAATACCTTTTCGTGATCTGCAAATAATCTCTCCTAGTGTATGTGTTTGTGGAGTTAGGAAAGAAAGAGACCAAAACTTTAAAATTACCTTAAAATCAGTGAATGTGCGAATCTTTCTGAAACTTGAGAGGAATGATGCCTTGGTTATGTTGAATCATTGTAGAGAAATCCAAGGGATAGCTCATGTAGTTTTCTTTAAAGTTGTTCATAAAAACTTCAAAAATTTCCCAAACATCGGTGGATGAACAAAATGTTCTGAAACTTGGATGTCTTACAGTGGCAAATGTGTGCTACAACTGTAGCAGGTTTTATCCCAATAGCCCTAAAAATTAGGGAGAAAGGAGCCCTGGAAGTGTTCCCATTGGCTCTAATGGGTGGAATAACAAAACAAAAAAGTAACAAAATTCCCAGAGCATCATATTAGAAATGAAATGGATTTGGAGCATTTTGCACACCTCTAATAGCCATTCCACATTCTGATTTTATGGCATCTGTTACTTCTAAAGATAATTGTGTCATACACACAAATGTCAGTGTCATTTGTTTCAGGTGGTAAAAAGCCATCCCCCAATGGATGACTTCTAGCTGAATAACAACTTTATTGCATAGACTGAGATGGAATGGCAAGACAGCTAATTACCTCACTTTGGATGCAGTGCCCCCTAGAATTGAATAGCAACATAAAAGCAAGGGGGAAAACTCATTACAGCCAGGTACTGAGAGACAGAGAATGTCTCTTGAAGATGCCATGCCCCATATGCCAGTTAAAATTTAAAGGGTTTATGCAGTAGAAGTGCACGTTTATTATTTATTTATTTATTTATTTTATTTGGGGTGCTTCTACCCCGCCCTTCTCACCCCCTAGGGGGGACTCAGGGCGGCTTACAAAAGGCACAATTCAATGCCCAACAATAGACAAAATACAATATACAAAATTACAATATAGCGTCAACAGTTATAACTAGTTAAAACAATCAAGACGTTGGATTGAACCCAGTCTGTAATTTATAAGTATGTATATCTGTTTGTTCAGGCTGTTGTCTTTTCAGATCAATATCCACCAGAAGCCATTAGAGCAGTTCATGAGCCGATTCACACTGGCTGACTCTACCTGAAGTTCAGTTCACAAACAGCTGCTGGTTGCTCCCAAAAGAGCAAAAGCCTCCATCTATTGATGAGTCAATTACGCTACGGTTGACTGGGTGAACAAAACATCAGGCTACTTGTGTAGCTTTACCTGTATCTTTCATAAATGCTGCAAGAAAACTTCAATTAGGTTGGATACAGGTTGGATATGCTACTGGTCCCATTAATGCAGTTTTTTGTCCCTTATTCTCATGTCTCTGTTTTCTACTGAAAACTCGATGTCACACTAACGGCATTGTGTGTGATTGCCCCTTGGATGTTTTATTATCTCTGAAGTCAGCACTGGGACCATTACATGTAGAAAGAAGATGCTTCATAATTCCCTCTCGACTGTCTCTTATCCAAAATTTACTCGTTTTTCTTTCAAGAAAGAATCCATTGCAGGGGTTGCTTTTCCTTCTGCTAGAAAAAAAATTACTAGGGATTATAGAGAGGGGAAGATGCTGAGAGCTGGTATTAAGAAGATTTCAGACCAGATGTGATCTGCACAACTGAAACTGAAAGCCAGATTCCAACTCCATCCTCTCTGAACTAATGCCTCAAGAGAAAAAAAATAAGAGAAAAGAGTCACAGACTTGTCTCCTTGAGTTAAATTTGATCATGGGTGCATTTACACTGTAGAATTCATGCAGATTGGTATGGAATCGTGAACACTGTAATTTTTCAAATACTTTAGCTTTCTTTGCCAAAGAGTCCTCTTGCTCCACGAAACTACAATCCTAGGCTTCTAGAGCATGGTATGTTTAGTAAGAACTCAGACAAAAGCTTACTTAGTGACTTGCTTTCAGGTTATGGAACTGTCTTCCAGGGGAGATTCACTTGGCCCCCTTTCCAGACTCTTTTTGTCAGCTGGCAAATGCCTTCTTATTTAAGCAGACTTAAAAAAAACTGGCTAATGTGTAAGACAGGGATCCTCAAAACCTGACCCTCCAGCTTTTGGGTCGCCAACTCCCAGAATTCCTAACTATTGAACAAACTTGTCAGGACTTCTGGGATTTGGATGTCTACTGTAAGAGGTTTAAATATGTCTTCAACAGTTCTAAATTCATGTTCTCATGCGGATTGTTGTTTAATGCTGCTTAAATCAGTGTAAGCTGTTGGGAGAAAACCTGTGTAACCTATGATGCCATGTGGGAGAAAATTAAATAAATAATAAACTTTTCCCCATGCTTATTAATTTAATTTATTTAGAATCAGTCATTTGTTTATTTTATTTTATTTAAATTCAGCCATTTTCCAAAACACAGTCAATCTAATATATAAAAAGTTAGACCATAATAATGATTTTGGTTTGTTTTTTTAAAAAAACAAGTTCAAACTGCAAGTTAAAAGTAATTTTTTTAAA
Source organism: Anolis sagrei (assembly GCF_037176765.1). Taxonomy (NCBI): domain Eukaryota; kingdom Metazoa; phylum Chordata; class Lepidosauria; order Squamata; family Anolidae; genus Anolis; species Anolis sagrei. The sequence goes on from NC_090021.1 coordinate 88,491,324, forward strand.
ACATAATAAAATAGAAACATAACATCCATATTAAAGCTTTTTTAATTACTGAAAGCGCTCTTTCCATTTCATGTGACTGTTTCTGGACCACTTCTGGCTCCTTTTGTCATTAATAATCATTGCTTTTCTTTTGTATGCTACTAATGGGTCTGCTATTGATTTTGTACACTATCAAAGATATAGCACTTTTTCTGTATGTTCATCCCACTGGGTTCTGTCCACACCAGGGGATTTAACATTGCTGCAATGGATAAAGAGGCACAATTTACCTGAGTGACCATTTGAAGTTTAGCCAGAATGTTCAATAATTTTTGCATTGAGTGCCATTTTATTACCATTGTTATTTACTATTCAGTTCAAAAGGTCATAGCTTGCTTTTTCTCCCACCAGGTGGACTCAAAACAGTTCACAAAATAAACATCTTATAGACTAAATCAATAGATCGACAATAACCTAAAAATAAAATGAGCAAAATAGCACAAAAGCACATTCCCCATTATATCTTTGATTGTCAGATTTGATGCCACTTAAAATGAAAGTGCTATAATATTGTTACAATAAAACTGTAGCAATAATACCTTATTTGAAAAAAAATACATTTTTGCAACCAATTTAGTATGTGGAGTAGTGACTGTAAAGTGGAATTATGTCCTTCTGTCTTCGTAAACAGCATTATTTTATACATCCATTCATTTTTATCGTAGTCATGAGATCCCATACAGACACTCTTGTTGTTGAAGACTTACATTGCTGGCTTAGCTTTGGATTGTGTTGTTATGTGCCTTCAAGTTATTTCTAACCTATGGTAACACTAAGACAAACCTTGGCAAGAGTCATTCAGAAGAGGTTTGTCATTGCCTTCCTTTGAGGCTGAGAAAATATGACTTGTCCAAAGTCACCCAGTGACGGAGCCCCCAGTGGCGCAGTGGGTTAAACCCCTGTGCCGGCAGGACTGAGGACTGACAGGTCGCAGGTTTGAATCCCGGGAGAGGCGGATGAGCTCCCTCTATCAGCTCCAGCTTCTCATATGGGGGCATGAGAGAAGCCTCCCACAAGGATGATAAAAACATCAAATCATCCAGGTGTTCCCTGGGCAACGTCCTTGCAGATGGCCAATTCTCTCACACCAGAAGCAACTTGCAGTTTCTCAAATCGCTCCTGACACAACAGTTCAGACTAAAACCCAGAATGGATTCATAGGAGCCACCAGCTGCTGCATGGATAATCTTCACAGATTCTGTATTATTGTCCTATTGTTTGACAACAGCGAGACTTTCTGAATTCTGACCAAAGTCAGGGAAAATAAAAGATGACAATTATTGAATGATGTTATCATAGAGTACAAAAGTAATTTCACACTAAACATCTAGTGTGAAAGCACACCTGGTGTATATGTCTTGCTGCTGCTGCTTTCTCTTCCTCCTCCTCCTCCTCCTCCTCCCCCATCTTTATTCTGAAAATGGGACTCAAGATTAAAAACAAACAGTTTATGAATTCAAACATTAAACATTAAAACATTAAATTCACTGGGAGGGTTGTGGTGAATTATTGGGTTCTTAAATGACATCTTGTTGACATTTTTTTATAAAAAAATCCATATTATTCACTCAAGTGTCATTCCATCCATACCAATATGAGTAACTCAACATCCTGTCCTTTATAAACAATTTGATCTGTCCTTCATTCTGACTTTATACAAAAAGGAAAAAGCAAAGGAAAAAGCAAATGTACCTTTGTCAATCAGGATGATAAATAACAGGTGAATTCATTATTCAGTATTTCTATATCAAAATGGATATATGACCTCATATTAATCTTTGGCCCTGCAGTCTGGAAAGCTTTTAACCTTATTATTTGACTGAGTTTTGATATTTTTCATCCTTCTGTAATCATGCTGTCTGTACATGTAGACCACGCTAGAGTTCTAGCATGTGCTGGTGGTCACTCATGTCTTTCCCCATTATGAGGGTTTTCTGGAACAATGGCTCCACATGGGAGAGAACAAATTCTGTTATGCAGAGATAGGCCACCTGCCAGGCACACTGTAAGTCATTGTATCCATAGATACCAGGCACGGGCAAATATTCATCTCTTGGCACTTCTTCAATGAAATGTAGAGATGAGGGAACAAACAGCAGCTGACATCATATTGCCTTAGTAATCAGATAGAAGTGCCACTCCAACCCACAAAAAGAAGTCTGCAAACTGTTTAGCTCATTTTAAAGCCCAACGAAAGTGGAAAAACACCCCATTTCTTACCCAGTCTCTTAAAAGCTTTGTCCAGACCAAAGGTTGCAAAACCAGGTATTATGGGGCCATACAAGGCCCTGCTTCTAGCTGTGAAAAGCTTTTGAACTATCTTTACTTATTTGATGCACTTAAACCCCACTTTGTCCCCCAATGAACTCAGATTAGCTTTCATGTTTCTCATCCTTTTCAATTTAACTTCATACCTTGCATTGGTGGTGTAACCCTGATGAATAATAGTATGACCTCCGTATCCATGGGGATATGTTCCCAGATTTATCATGGATACATGAAACCACATATAATAGTAACCCTATTATTTTCAATGGCATGAACGACAGCGGTACTGGAAAAAGATCGTGAGTTCTACAGGAGGCCCTAAATTAATAACTTAATAAGTGAAACTGGGGATAAGTGAAACTGCATATATATGGAAGTCATACTTGTATCGGCAATTTTGTAACTCTTTCTGGGTTCTATGGGACCAATTTTAATTGAAATATTGCCACAAAATTAGATTTTCATTTCCAGTATATTTTAAGCAACAATACAGCAAATCATTTAAATTAATCCATTTACATTGTCCCAAAAGTTCAGTGAGTCCAGTGAAAGGCCAGGGCAGGACTAGATTGCAGGATTCTTCTGCCTGTGCTGCTCAGTAGTATTTCAAAATTAAGTAAGTAAATTTTATTACAGTTGGTGACCGGATAATAACAGGGGGACCCAGTCCCACACATCCACGTCAAAACCAAGGGGTTATATGCTTCAAACGTCAACAAATTTTAAAATCTAGCTAAAAACCACATACAAGTATTTATTAAAACCCAACTCAACCCACAAGATCATCCGAAGGCAGTCTAAAGAGAGGTAGTGGTGATGGCACAGGGGGTGGGGGGGGGGAATATTCACAAAATTAAGTGTAGTAACCTTTTGCAAGGTGAAAATGAGTTTTGGTCTGGCAACTTGAACTTCTCTGAGTCTAATGGAACTAGAAAGGACTGCAACTTCATTAGAGTTTCCCCACTCATCAGGCCAAGCTAATAATTCATAGTAGATAAAGTGTCCTTTTCAGGATTTCCACATACTTAATTATTTCTTTAGTTTAATCATATTTATACATCAACCCTGTATGGATGAAGTATCACATTAAATTATTTGAATAAAGATAATAAAGCCACAAACAAGAAATTCCCTGAGGTAGATTGGGTTTTAAAAAGGAAAAATTGACCCACGATCACTAAGGGAATTATTTGGCTCTGTGCGGATTTGCACTTGACTCATGAATGTTGTAGTCCAATCCTCTGAGCACAACATCACACATTTGTGTAACTATAAATCCCAGCTTTGCAGAGTCAAGAGAGGTCTTCTACAAGGTGTAAAGAACCCGCAAGGTATTTTCCAAGCCTCTCCTTGTTCTAAAACACTACTTTGACATTTGATAATGTTAACAAAGGGTTTCCCCAACTTACTTTAATCAGGAATGTAAGACCACATACAAAAACAAATAATTTAAAAATTTAAAAATATTTCCCCACTATGAATCCTGCAGTTTGGGATTTATTCTACCAAAAAAAAAATCCACACATGAGATTTTTATGCAAAAACAATATTTTTTTTCTGTGTAGAATTGTTATTTTCTGAACAGAAAATCATGGGTTTTTTTCTTAAGAAAATTCAAATTTTTGCACAAAATGCCCAAAAAGAAAACAGGAGATTGTCAAAGGCTTTCATGACAGGAATTACTGGGTTGTTGTAGGTTTTTTGGGCTATATGGCCATGTTCTAGAAACATTCTCTCCTGACATTTTGCCTACAACTATGGCAAGCTTCAGAGGTTCCAAGCATTTGGAACCTCTGAATAAATAGACAAACTTGAATTGGAAAATGACCCAGGAATGGCCCAAGACGATGGAACGGATAAGGACTTGAATGAGAGGATATGGTTTTTAGTTTTTAATATTGTTATTATGCACTGTCTTATGTCTAATTGCATTATAATGGTTCTTTTTGTTTATCAATGTATGTATTTTTCTGGCATCGAATTGTGCAGATTGTGTACGCCGCTCTGAGTCGCCTGAGCGAGGTAGAAATAATGCAAATAAATAAATAAATAAATAAATAAGCCTAACATAGATGCAGGTGAAACATCAGGAGAGAATGCTTCTAGAACATGGCCATATAGCCCAAAAAACCTACAAAAACCCAAAACAGGAGTTGTCTCTCAAGGCACTCAGTGATAAGTCCTGAACTGAACTGACACAATTCTAATCTTCCCAAGGACTGTATAATGCCAACACACTATTCCACTGCAGTCATATTATTGTGCATAATTGATATTTCCCGGGTTAAGCATCTTCAATATTCTACCTCTTTTCAATAGCACAATTATACAAATTCACAATTTTTGCTCCCATGGTTGTATTTCTGCACATCCTTGTAACTCCACCTTCCTGCATTATTATGGTTCCCTGTTTGGGGGGGGGGGGTTATGTTTCAAATTTTTGTGCAATTGTGTAATTTCAGCTTTAAAGAAAGGCAAAAATATGTATAAAATAAAAGGAAAGATACAGTTTGGGTATAGTTAGGAGGGGGAGGGGGACAGGAGGAAAATCTCACTCCCTGATGTTACTTTTTTGCTGGAATGGCAGCATAGAAGCAGACGGGAGCCATCAAACCAAGACAGGTGATGGGAGTAGGGGTTTACTCATCAGTCACTAGGTTTGTGAGAACCATAAGAAGGGGAGGCAAGTCAATAGTGTATACACATCAAAACTGATGTTCCAGTTGCAGTGGGACCATCACCAATGCTGATAGTTCAGTTGCAATGCTGGTTTGCCTGCCCCATGTCTAAAGCTTCTCCCCTTCTAGGTGAAAATGCTTTTTTCCCCCATTGGGGACTTGAATATTCTTTCCATCCTGACTTCACATCCATGACAGTAATGTGATTTCATTTTTAGAGTTATTGACAGAGAGTTGTCAGACATTGTGCTCCTGCCTCTTGGCCTTCTCCCCAGATATTTCTAAGGGAGAAGTGGTCACCGAGTTCTTTGTATTAAACAGAATGAGCTGTACTTTATATTTCATGTTCCCGTTATGGAGACAAATGGACAAGAAGGTACAAAAACAATTAAGAAAATGAATTAGAGGAACTAGTCATAAGTAAGAGGTCACGTAGCAGTGGTGTAAACACATCATTCATTGAAATATTGGCAGCCTTTGGACAATAAATGTCGAGCCAAAAGTCAAGTGAGGACAAAATTATGAGTTTCTGTCTAAGGACTGGGTGACAAGAAGAAAACACAACAGAGAAAAAGATTATGGAGCCAGAGATTCTGTGATAATCAAAAATGGATGTTATAAGAAATATAGGGCTCTACCAATAGAAGAAGCTCAGACTTTACTTGTGAAATGCAGTTTTCTATCAAAACACATGCCTGAAATCCAGAATAGAGGGGAGACCAAACCTATTGTAAATTGTGATTTCCACATGTGGCCATCATGTTAGACCAGAAGATCTCCACTTCTATTGGATGCAATTAAGTGCTAGAGAGTCTCCTTTATTACCATAACCCCCCAAATGCAGTCCAGGTGTACACAAAAGTCAGGTTGAAATCTGAAGCTGCATCTAAACTAGCCCAAATACTCCAAAATAATCTGCTCTAATAATCCAACTGTCTTGGATCCAGACAGGGCCCAATATGTGTGAGCTCTTGTGCTTTTACCGGAGGCATCAAAATGACACCTCAGGTAAAAGAGCAATAATTCATGACAAAGCAGGAAAACCCTGCTTTGTTACAAATTATTTAGATACCCCATTAGACTACCCAGTACTCTGTCCCCACAGCCCAATTAGTTTCGGGGCCCATAGGTCCAGAGAAGCAAAGAGGGAACCCACCCCCTCCCCAAAGCCCCTCCCTAAAAGCTTTAAAATAAAATAAAAACTTACTGGGCCACCACTAGGCCTCTTTGGAGGCTGCCTGGTGCAAATTAATGTTGTGCTAGGAGGTGGGGGACAAATTGCTCCCCCCCCCCTTCCCTTCCTGGTGCAACACTGGTAAGTTTTTATTTTCTTTTAAACTTTTATAGGGGGTTTGGGTTGTTCCCATTTCAGAACAGTAGTTACCTCACTGACATGGAGACAACCCACAGGTAAACCTGCTTGTTTTCCCAGGGTGTGGGGACTTAAACCCACTTTGAAGTTGGTTTATTAAACTCGCTCTGAAGCGGGTTTAATATATGTCTGGAAGCACAATTGGAATTTATGCCTGCTGCTGTAGAGGTAATTCACAGACCTTTTGGAGCCAAGAAAGCCAATTGAGCTGATGGTGCATCAAACCTGATTCTCTGTCCTCCCGGTGGCCCCATCTGCTGTCACTGTTTTGCTGAGCAGAAGCAGCTCCAAGCGGCTTTCTGGCAGAACCTTGCTGCTGACATCACTTCTGGTGAGGTCACAACTCAGGAGTGCAACCTCAACCACCACTAGCTGAATTCCTATTTCCTGATCTGCCCTTTAACTGGTCAGAAGCATCTCTGTCTCATCTAGGTTAAATTTAGATTTATTAGCCGTCATTAGAGCTGGAAGACCCTAGCTTACCACAGGAACATCTTTGCAATTCAACGGCAGGACAGGGTTGGATACCATAATCCCCAAACTCTAAATAACCTCCCCCAGTAGTTTAATGTAGATATTAAATGGAATTGACACAAACATTCAGCTGTCAAGGACCCTACATGTCAATAGGCATGGGATCAAACAGGAATCCCCCAGGACCATCTTTTGAGTTTGCACTCCATAAAGCCCTGAAACCACAGTTTCCCCAAATTCCATCCCAGAAGGATACCATCGTCAATAGTATCAAAAGCCACAAAAAGGTCCAGCAGAACCAACACAGGTGCTTCTCCCTGCCCAGTTCCCTATATGGGTAATCAAACATAGATCCAGAGAAAGATGTATAGAAAACAAATCTTATGAAGAAATGTTAAAGGAATGGATTGTGTTTAGGAAATGAATGTATATATTGCATGAGGGCATGCCAGTCTCCTCAACTACTCAAAGACTGTCACATATAGAAGAGCAAATATCTGTGCTCTCCAGCCCTATAGGACAGGACTACAGCAGGGTTTAGATGATAAGTAATTTTAACCAGATGTTAGGAGAATCATTTAAATGCAGCAGTTTGACAAGAGAACCACTTACCTAGAATGCTTCTTCCTTCTTGAAGATTTTTGAATATTAGACAGCTCCCTGTTGAGGATATTATGGATTTCTTGATTTGGGGATTGACTAAATTGTCTCCCAGGTCCCTTCTAACTCCATGATACATTCTATGGTGTCTAATTAAACAAAAATAAAATATCTCACCTGCAGGAGATATCACCAGTTTCCACCAAATGTTTTTGCTATGGTCCATGAGCATGCTAAGCCACAATAAATGGCATTAAAGTGTGAAGAACAGGTTATCTTGGCCTCTAGAAGCCTGCCAATCTTTGGATAGCTACATAGTCAGACTCGGTGGATCATGATAAAACTAATTACTCTTCCCTAGTAATGTATACAAACTCTGTAAGAAGTGTACTTTTAATTAACTGATAATCATCTGCTGTACAAACTACTACTTCGAGACTGCAACACTGGAAACTGGAAAAAATAACCTCAAAGGAAGCAAGAGACTGACAGAGGGAAACTGCAATATATCTGTCATTCAGAAACAAACTGTCACACTCCATTGACAAATTTTATGCAAGCTTTGTTAATTGCATGCAAATAAAGATCTGAAAACTACCCAAAGCCCTCTGACACGAGCCTTAGCTTCCAGATGTCAAAAGATTTCCAACCCTGAATTAACCTAACATCCCATCTTTGTGAGTATCCCAACCCCTGCGACTCAGAGTGCAGTTGGAATGCATCTTCTGGGCTGCTGCTAATAATGAATCTCTCAGTCATGCAGAGAAAGTGGTCACTATGGTCATTAAATGCAGGAGACAGCTCTAAACTCCTAGTTTCTAAACCTCAATCTGACAGTCTTTCCAAATCTCTATGGAAGAGCCTCTCCAATATGAGATGAGATGAAATGAGATGGTGATGATTATTTAAGTTGGCAGAAAGACAGCAGTCCTAGTAAACAGTTTAACTGTGCTAGAGGCTGAGGCAGAAAACACAACAGTTACATCCTTTTTAATGAAAACAATACATAAACACAGATAAAAAGAACTAAAATGGTAGTGGGCACTCTGGACAGTCATGATGGTCACATGACATATACTGCTAGATTAGGGAGGGACAAAATTTGGATCTCCAGCTTTCATAATCTCTTCTTTACCACTGTCTGTGTGGACTGGGGCCTCTAGAAGTCCCAAACATGTGGAGCACCATTCTCCATTCCTCTGGCAATGAGCTACCTGCGATAACAACATATTTCTTCTATTCTAAGATGCCATTGATTGCAACTCAGTAATAATTTCAGTACCCCCAAACATGGAATACACACACACACATGTAGTACCCATGATTCTAATAATGCACTCTGTTTTCAGGGATGGTCGGGGTGGGGTGCATCTTAGAATTGAAGAAATACAGTACAGATTTCTAGTGGTCTAGTCCTTTGTGGGTGAGCATATTACAGTGGGGCTCAAAGAACTGACCAGTAAATGCATATGCATGCATACATGTATGTCTGCTGAGTATTTGTTATGTCAGAGTGTGAGATCTCTTTATTTTTGCATCTGACATGGTATCATAGGTATGCATATTATCCAATTCTGCTGATAGAGCAAGGGCAGTCTTTGTTAATCCAACATCATCCCATATTTTCAGAATCTATAAAAATGTCCCAATTTCTTCATCCCTCTCTCTTCTCACTATCCCCCAACTTCAGTTACTGCAAAACATAACTACATTTGAAGGAAAGGAGGAAGCAGAATTTGTCCTTCCCAATAAACTCAGGCCAAAGGAACTGTGGCACCGGGACTGTGGTGCAGCTGGCTGAGTGTCAGCTGCATTAAGATCACTTCTGACCAAAAGGTCATGAGTTCGAAGCCAGCCCGGGTCGGAGTGAGCTTCTGACCAATTGTGTAGCTTGTTGTCAACCTTTGCAACCCAAAAGACAGTTGCATCTGTCAAGTAGGAAAATTAGATACCACCTATGTGTGGGGAGGCTAATTTAATTAATTTACAAGGCCATAAAAAAGCAAAGCACTCCAGCAAAGCATGCAGGGAATGCGGAAGTACTTCATCAGTGTCGCAGATGGACGATGAAAGCAACAGCTCCCCTGGTGGTCAGAAAAGTTAAATAGCCTCTGACTATCTGTCTGTATGTGTTGTGTGTCTTTGGCATTGAATGTTATCCATCTATGTGTACATTACAATCCTCCCTGAGTCCCCTGTGGGGTGAGAAGGGCGAAATATAAATACTGTAAATAAATAAGTAAATAAAAGTAAACTGTTTCTGCCTCTCCTAGCTTACCTGTTTGTCCTTCTTAAGAACCCTTATCATCTTGCACACAATCCAATGTTGCTTCGCATATTCATCTCAGTTTTTGTCCATTAAATTTTGAAGGGTATTGATACGGAACTTCGTACTTAGAACTGCAACCATTGGATTACAAACATCCAGATTTGAATTCAAGAGTAGCCAAGAGTGGTCTTAAGGCCTGGTGAAGTTTTCCCCCACATCGCTCAGCTAGAGTGGTCAGGTATTTTAAACAACAATAAGGGTTAAGCCTCTCTGTCAACAGGACAGCTGAAGACTTGCTGGCAAACGAGACAAGCCTAAATAAAACATGCTGCAAATCTTGTAGGATGATAGCTTTTATGAGATTAGTGATCTCACAGGAGTCTAGAAATCTCTTATACATCACCTTGCACTCCAGGCAAAAAAGCAGGATATAAACATTAAAATAATTAGTAAATAATATTGGGAATCATAGAATCTTAGAATAATAGAGTTGGAAGTGTGCCATCTAGCCCAACCCCCTGCCATGCGGGAAATGGTGTTAATTCTTATCCTGAAATTTTCACATGCCAGTGATGTGTGGCCCAAGAGCCCAGCAAGCTATTCCACATGTTGTCGAGTCAACAATCTTCTTAAGCAAGAAGCTGGCATCCTTTCTATAATGAAGAGAAATATTTTTAAAAAACTGCTTGGATGAGAAAGCTGTAAGATATACTACCAGGGCAAAACTGGGACATACGAATAGCTCTCTGGACAAAAGTGGGAACTCACAAAACCATACATTGTGGTATTCAAGCATTCTTATTATTGGCCATGGAGAACATTAAATGAAGCTCCAAGGGCCACTTCATGCACTACCATGCACTGTTTCACTTGATACATTTGAGCTGGCTACATGCCAATTTCATATGCTTATAATCTGTAGAAACACACACCAGTAAGGTCAGATGTATCTCTCAAAATGGTATTTCTAAGGCTAATTCCATGAACAAAAGGGTGCAACCTACTATTTCCCTGATACCACCATGCTAATCTTGCTCCCATCCTCTGCAGTAAGAAGAACAATTTTGGAAGGATATTGACAAAGTGGAATGTGACCAGAACAAGGTGTTGCAACCAAGCACCATGAGAACTGGCTTAGGGAGCTGGATATGTTTACTCCAAAGAAATGTTAAGATGTCACATGATAGCCATGTTTGCAAGGATATCATATTGAAGATGCTGCTGTAGAGACTACTTTGTCACATGTGCCACTGGAATCATCACAAATTGCTGCAATCCTGGCAGCGCCTGCACAGGGAATGTGGGGACCTGTCACCCCATGCCCTGCACTGTCTTCGATTCCCCCCTACCTTATCACACAGGGGGAAACCTCTTTAAGCCTGCTTGACCCATCTTTCCTTATGAAAACACTGGAAGCCTCCTGTTGTGCACTGCCAGCAATTTTTCAGTGGTGGCAGGGTTTTTGTGACCGTTCAGCCAAGGAGCTGCCCGAGAAGCACTTTTCTGGGGTGTGATGGGAGCTAGTGGGATCTACAGCTAAAGTAGAAAAAGCCTGTCACCACTGCCAAATTTGGGTTCATGTGAAGAAGTCCTCTGACACAGAGAACTGTATGTGGTTAAAGCTCACCAGGGTTGGCTTCATATGGGTTTGGATCCTATCATCACCTGGCCCACCTGCTGGCAGTGTTGACACATAACAGGAGAAAATGCCTCTAGAACATGGCCATATAGCCGAAAAAAATCTACAACAACCCAGTGATTCCGGCCATGAAAGCCTTCAACAATATCAATTCTGATTGTCTGCCAAGGCTGGCTGAGACAATGTGCTGGGCTGCCACAGCTGTGATATGTGTCTAGTCCCAGGTCCCTGGTGTGTTAGAACAGGGACCATCCAAAATATGGTGAGATGGGCTCCATCCTTCTTTCTGGTCACATGTGTGCCCTGTCCAGACATTAGCAGAAGCCAATGTGGCTCTTAGAAAGCACTCCATGCTTTCTAAGTCATGATGGCACAAAGGAGGTGACAGCCCCACAGGGCCGATGTAGTCCCAAGGTGCCTGAGTCAGCATGTATATGCTGTATCTGGGGCTGATTTAGAACCGATTTTTACCAGACTAACCTGCTTGGTGTAAAGGAGTCCTTACTCTACAACTATTTTTTGTAGAGCCACTTGAAAAGAAATTGAGAAAAAATTGTGCATTTCAATTTCTTCAAATTGCTTACCTTGAATTGTGTAATGGGATTTTGTCGCAACTTTGAGACTGAGATAAAGAAGTTGATAGCATAAGCTTTCATAGATTTAAGTCTGCTTTCTCAGATGCATGAATGTGTGCTACCATTTTCTTTTTCTCAGTTAGTCTCAAAGATGCTATAAAATCCCTTTGCATACTAATATTCTACACTTGCATAGCTAGGTCTATATATTTCTCTTTTCTCAATTGAAAACAGCTGTCTCTGTTTTGGGTTGTCCTCGGAGGTATAGATTTCAACTCTCTGTAGTCATGTGGCTATGCAGACTCTCATGGCTTCTACACTTCCAAATTTATACTGTACCACTGTGGGTCCATTTCAGTATAATGGATTTCACCATGCCTTGTCAATGTCAACACTATGGTCAACTGTATGGCCACATTCAGACATTACTATATGCCATTTACTTTAATAGGGACACGTGGGGTGCAGAGAGTGCACATGTTCTTTTCTGGCAGTTATTCTTCATTTTTGAGACAGGGCTTATGTTCTTGCCTCTTCACATGTTAACGTAATGTAGATAGCATAATGCCTGAACAGGGTTTTACATCTGTAGTCATTATGCAAGTGTAAATGGGAAAAGAAGAATGGGTTTGCACAATGAAAGTACTAAAAAAAATTACTCAGTAGTGATAAAGTGCTTTGACCTCTAGATGTGCTATAGAAATTATTAATAAAAACTGCCAGGGCTTTATTTATATGCAGCTAACAATCCTGATAAAAGGGGAAAGTCATTTTTAGTGATGGGAAGCTTATATCAGATTCAAAGTAAAGAAATATTAATAACAGATTACTGGACTCTGGGGAGATTTTTGTAGCAATACAGAAAATGTTGCAATGAAAGTATATTTGATTCTACTCTCAACTGGAGACAAGGCAATCAGAAATAATTTGCATGTAATCTGAAGACTTTGATCTGTCCAATGGTTTCCTCTTCATATGTCATCCAAGCAAAAATCCTGAAAGACATGAGTCTTATGCCAGCTGAGAAGTCTGAAGATTTGAGCAATAAGACTGCAATTAGTAAAATGAAGGCCATTTAATAAATCATTGTCATTTTATTGTGGGACTGGCCAAGAATCTGTTCTGGAAGTGGTACAAAAGAGCCTCTTTGACCAAATCATATGCCTTATATCAAGTATTAGCAATTACAATTAATTCCTTTAATCCACATTTGGTGTCACATGTATATACGATATGAAACCTATGTAAGGGAGATGGACCAACAGAATTACACAGCTGAGAGACTATGAGGGTGCCCATGTTTTGAATCTATGGTTTAGATATCTATGGTTCTTCCCCTCTGCTTGCCTGCCTCCCTGATCAAGTTAGTAGCTGTGCGAAAGAACACATGCATGCTCCCTCTTCCCACCACCCCATCCCATCTTATCACCCTCACCCACACAAGCGAGTGAGTGCGTGCATGCGGGCAGAAGGGAACACACATGCAGTACACACATTCTAATGCTCATGGCTTTCTGAATTATATCTTATGCCCTGTGTGTTATATTCTATAGATTATACTATGTTTGCAATATAACGCATATGCTTCTAGGTTTCAGAGTTGGAAACCAAAATAAGTTGGACCTGTAACACAGACTTAAATACTAGAGATGACTCTGTAACTTTAAAACTAGTACCACCAAACAGTACACTAGCATTAAAGGTACTGGAGCGATTTCCAGTTTTCAGTGTGGTAACTTTAAAATGCCACTGTTTGTTTGTTTTTTGTTTTTTGTTTTTTATAAGGATAAGCATAACCCAAAACTTTATTTTCATGTGCCTTTGTACTATACATCCTACCTTATACCACAATCTACACTCCTCTTTATATTGCATTCAATTGCTGTCATATCTCCTCCCTTTCATAGAATCATAGAATCATAGAATCAAAGAGTTGGAAGAGACCTCATGGGCCATCCAGTCCAACCCCCTGCCAAGAAGCAGGAATATTGCATTCAAATCACCCCTGACAAATGGCCATCCAGCCTCTGCTTAAAAGCTTCCAAAGAAGGAGCCTCCACCACACTCCGGGGCAGAGAGTTCCACTGCTGAACGGCTCTCACAGTCAGGAAGTTCTTCCTAATGTTCAGATGGAATCTCCTCTCTTGTAGTTTGAAGCCATTGTTCCGCGTCCTAGTCTCCAAGGAAGCGGAAAACAAGCTTGCTCCCTCCTCCCTGTGGCTTCCTCTCACATATTTATACATGGCTATCATATCTCCTCTCAGCCTTCTCTTCTTCAGGCTAAACATGCCCAGTTCCCTAAGCCGCTCCTCATAGGGCTTGTTCTCCAGACCCTTGATCATTTTAGTCGCCCTCCTCTGGACACATTCCAGCTTCTCAATATCTCTCTTGAATTGTGGTGCCCAGAATTGGACACAATATTCCAGGTGTGGTCTAACCAAAGCAGAATAGAGGGGTAGCATTACTTCCTTAGATCTAGACACTATGCTCCTATTGATGCAGGCCAAAATCCCATTGGCTTTTTTTGCCGCCACATGACATTGTTGGCTCATGTTTAACTTGTTGTCCACGAGGACTCCAAGATCTTTTTCACACGTACTGCTCTCAAGCCAGGCGTCCCCCATTCTGTATCTTTGCATTTCATTTTTTCTGCCAAAGTGGAGTATCTTGCATTTGTCACTGTTGAACTTCATTTTGTTAGTTTTGGCCCATCTCTCTAATCTGTCAAGATTGTTTTGAATCCTGCTCCTGTCCTCTGGACTATTGGCTATCCCTCCCAATTTGGTGTCGTCTGCAAACTTGATGATCATGCCTTCTAGCCCTTCATCTAAGTCATTAATAAAGATGTTGAACAGGACCGGGCCCAGGACGGAACCCTGCGGCACTCCGCTCGTCACTTCTTTCCAAGATGAAGAGGAAGCATTAGTGAGCACTCTCTGTGTTCGTCCACTTAACCAATTACAGATCCACCTCACCGTAGTTTTGCCTAGCCCACATTGGACTAGTTTCCTTGCCAGAAGGTCATGGGGGACCTTGTCGAAGGCTTTACTGAAATCCAGGTACGCTACATCCACGGCATTCCCCGCATCTACCCAGCTTGTAGCTCTATCGAAGAAAGAGATCAGATTAGTCTGGCATGACTTGTTTTTGATAAATCCATGTTGACTATTAGCGATGACTGCATTTGTTTCTAAGTGTTTGCAGACCGCTTCCTTAACAATCTTTTCCAGAATTTTGCCCGGTATCGACGTGAGGCTGACCGGACGGTAGTTGTTTGGGTCGTCCTTTTTTCCCTTCTTGAAGATTGGGACCACATTGGCCCTCCTCCAATCTGCTGGAACTTCTCCCGTTCTCCAAGAACTCTCAAAGATGGTTGCCAATGGTTCCGAAATGACTTCCGCTAGTTCCTTCAATACTCTTGGGTGTAGTTGATCTGGCCCTGGGGACTTGAACTCATTAAGAGCGGCCAGGTATTCCTGGACGACTTCTTTCCCAATTTGGGGTTGGATGTCCTCCAATCCCTCATCCACTCCATCTTGCTGAGGTTGAAGACTCTCTTTTTGTGAGAAGACCGAGGCAAAGAAGGCATTAAGTAGTTCTGCCTTTTCCCTATCCCCTGTCAGCATTGCCCCATCTTCTCCTCGAAGAGGTCCTATCGCCTCCTTGTTTTTCCTTTTTCTTTCTTCCCTTTTCTTTTTTTAGAGTATTATCTTTTAGTTGTGCTGAGATTGATTTATAAGCTCGTGTTTTCTTAAATGAGTGCCATTGTTTCTCTTCCATTGTTAAGTATTTTATTTGCTTATTTATTCACCTTATTTTTATCCTACCTATCCCCCAATATAGAAATTCAAGGTGCTAACAATAAATATTTGCAAACTTAAAATAAATCATCATCACTATCACTATCATCCTTATATCCTAGACCAGTGGTTCTCAACCTGTGGGTCCCCAGATGTTTTGGCCTTTAACTCCCAGAACTCCTAACAGCTGGTAAACTGGCTGGGATTTCTGGGAGTTGGAGGCCAAAACACCTGGGAACCCACAGGTTGAGAACCACTGTCCTAGACAGTTCTGACAAAAAAAACCTTTACTTTTCTCCCATTCCATTTTCAGGGATTTGGTCATTGAGCAAAACTATGTTTCAAGCTGAAAAATTAAGCCAAGGAATAACATTGATCATCTAAATTGCCTGTGAACACATATTCCCATTGGAGACAAGCAGTTATATTTTCAGTCGAAAAGTTTCCCAACCCCAAACACACACACACCCAGAAGTCCTCTTATTTAACATTATCAGAAACCTCCACTGCATTTTTGTTGAAAGCTTCAACGCAGGAAGTTAGACAATCAGTTCACAAGGGAAGTGGAAGGTTACAGTTCTGTATCCTGGTGAGCGCAACAACAAAAAATAAACAAACATAGCCTTTAAAAATGTTCATATTTATAAAAGAAATCCTGCTTTGCAAATCATAAACAGATTTAGAGAATCTATAAAGGCTTTTTTTCAATATTTTTATTGAATGGAGACTAAAAATAGCCCTGTAAGGTCTTTTCGGGAAATGCCTCATAATTGGAGGGGTGGCTATTATGTTTGTTTTGAAGCAGAGTGGGTGAATTATTTATGTTCCTGTAAACAGAATGGTGCACTAATCCATAACTCTGTAGTTCTGCCCAGACATGTCTAGAGGCTCCGAAAAGACCTCCTAAAGGCACTTACTTTCATGTGGATTGATATGTTTGTTTAGTGGATAGTGATTCTGTCTAGAGAAGTGCATCAAATGGGACCCACAGAAAGCCTGCACAGTAAGGCAAAACTACAATTATGCATTATTCACAAACTCACACATACACAATGCCTACAATTTTTAGTTCTTGCTAGTGGCTACTGTAGGCGTTCACATTTTTGGAGATAGATTCCAGTCATACTTTAAGGGAACTCCACCAAAGTATTCAATCTTTCCTTAAAATTGATTCAACACCTTGGAAAAAAGTTTGGCCTGTGGTGGGCTTTCAATAGTGTCAAGTTCTGTTTTCTTGATTTTTATATGTTTCTAATTGTAACAGTTTTAACTGAACAGATTTTTTAAAAAATAATAATTTTCAGTAGGTTCTTGTGGGTTTTTTCAGGCTATAGAGCCATGTTCTGGAGGCATTTCTCCTGACGTTTCGCCTGCATCTATGGCAAGCATCCTCAGAGGTAGTGCTTGCCATAGATGCAGGTGAAACGTCAGGAGAAATGCCTCCAGAACATGGCTCTATAGCCCGAAAAAACCCACAAGAACCTAGTGATTCCAGCCATGAAAGCCTTCGACAATACATTGAATAATTTTCAGGTTTATACTTTTTAACTAATGTGTTTCTATAGTTTTTAACCTGTAAAGTTCTCGGTAATTTGTAAACCTCCTTGAGTCCCATTATTGGGAGAAAGGCAGAATAATAATAATAATGATAATAATGAACTTCCGAATTCAGACAGAGTTCAAGAGCACAATACTCCTGACCTCACAATCGTGTTAAAAACAAGTATGGATGGTAGATGTCGCAATCCCAGGTGACAGCAGGATTGAAGAGAAAAAAACTGGAAAAGCTGACACAATGTGAGGGTTTAAAGATCGAACTGTAAAGACTCTGGCACAAGCCTGTAAAGGTGGTCCCAGTGGTGGTTGGCACACTGGGTGCAGTGCCTAAAGATCTTGGCCTACAAAGTAAGTATTTGAAGTAAATAAGAGTACAAAGGGGAAGAGGGATGGCAGAGGAGACAAAAACCCTCTTCTACCCTGCCCTGTATCCCAGGATTTGATCCCCGTTTATCTGCTTTAAACTGGATTATATGAGTCTCCACTGCCAGATAATCTGGAATAAGAAAATAATCTGCAATCAGGTCCTGGGGTATATGATCAGTGTGGAAGAAACCTGAGACAAATTTAAGACAATTAGGGGCCCTTCCACACAGCCCTATATCCCGGAATATCAAGGCAGAAAATTCCACAATATCTGCTTTGAACTGGGTTAAGTCCACACTCAGATAATGTGGGATTTTCTGTCTTGATATTTTGGGATATAAGGCTGTGTGGAAGGGCCTTCAGATTCCAGGATAAATCAGAACTGTTCTGGTCAAACAAGGACACTGAGAAGGCATGAGGAACTACTTTTCTAAGCATTGGAACCAGAATTGTACACAGTATTCAAAGCATGATCTTTCAATCAATTTTAGAACAACAGTATGACATTTATTTTTTATTCCTCTTCTGGTTATACTAAAAATGTAAGCTGCCTTTTTAACAACAAAGTTGAGGTTTTCCTTGAGCCATTCAGCACAATCAAGATGCCTTTCATGGACATCTCTGATCTCATCAGCTTACACGTGAACCTAGAATTACTTTTCCTGTTCCTACATGCATCACTTTACACTTGCTTGTGCAGAACCACATTTTCCAATTTAACACCTATTTCCTCAAAGTTGGAGAGATCCGTCCAGAGCTCATTACAACTTGCTTTTTATTTGAACTTTTTCTTTCAACTTAATATCATTGGTAAGTCTTCCTGCCTCCTTGTTCCAGAACCTACTTCGGATGATATATGGATAAGATAAAGCCTCAGATCTGGTGAGACCATGCTGGGTACATCTTGTTGGCACCCACACTCCTTTGAGCCCAAACAAGGAATGTATACCTTATTCTACAGGAACATTGTGCTACATGAACCATGCTTGCTGTAGCATTATTTTTATGTGTTCGTTTACTTGGCTTTTGTTTGTTTTTGGTTTTCTTTGGTTTATTGTGTTTGTGGTTGTTTTCTAACTCAGTACGGGGAGAGGGGGTGTCAAGACCATGAAGCTATGATGGAGTTTTCTCTTGGTCAGCCTGGAGTCTCCAGCCTTCCTGGAGATTTTAGAGATTGAACCAGAATCTTTTACATTCAAGCTGTATCCTCACTCACCGAGCTATAACACCTCTCAGTCACTCCTTTAGGGGCTGAATGAATCCTTATTTGAGTTTCCTAGGTTCTGTTAAAATTCATATTGTTTCTTTCCCAAAGACCTTTTAGTTGCACTAGATAAATCCCTTTAGCCTCTATGACCTTTCTAACAGGCAGCTTGTAAACTGATTGCCAGATTATTTGCTATTTCTTTCCCCATCAGTGATTATTGTATTCCTTTTGGAGTTATGTTCCATTAAAGAACACATACCAGGATCAATAGTTGGATCTTTATCTGTTGTAAGTTTGTTCACTCAGAGACAGTGACTGAAGAGTTCTTCTGAAGACAGCTTCAGTCTTGAATCTCTCCCCTTGGGCCTCAGTTATATAAGGTCATATTTCAAATCTGAGCCTCTTTTCTTTTTTTATACATTTCACATAAGAAAACATGTAACCAAAAATATCAGAGTGTGGTCAAGATAGAAAACATTATTAATGAGGAAGAAACACAAGCTAAGAGAAGGTGCAGCAATTGCTTTTGCCTTAATCTATCAGGAAGGGCAAGATTCTATCCGCTTCTGTTCTCTCCCATTTGCTGGGTTAATTCAGCACAAACTACTTTTACAATGTGAACTCAGTTTGCAACAACAGAAATAAGCTGGGGATAATGCGGGAGGAGATAGAAACTGAGACATTATAAAACACAGCTGGAAACTGGGTTGTGGTAGGTTTTTCAGGCTATATGGCCATGTTCTAGAAGCATTCTCTCCTGACGTTTTGCTTGCATCTATGGCAAGCATCCTCAGAGATTGTGAGATCCAACAGCTGGAAACATTGGGTGACAGAGGATTAATTTAGATTGTCCCTGTCCAACCAGGACAGTTGGAGGGTATGCTTGTATACATTTACTTTCAAGACATTGTAGTGAGATATGTGTGTTTGATCTCGCAGGCAACCTATTTGAGAGTGAATACAACTTGATCTCCTGCTGATGCCTCAGGTCAGATGAATAACCTAGCTTGAGCCTTTTCAACCAGTTTGAGGAGGCAATGTGAAGATTTTTTTAGCTATTTAGTATTTTATTAGGGATACTTGTCTATCATGGCTTCATCTTGAATGG
The DNA here is from genome assembly GCF_037176765.1 of Anolis sagrei. Taxonomy (NCBI): domain Eukaryota; kingdom Metazoa; phylum Chordata; class Lepidosauria; order Squamata; family Anolidae; genus Anolis; species Anolis sagrei. Next base: position 88,511,276 of record NC_090021.1, read on the forward strand.
CTAATCAAGTTCCACCGCATTTACAAAAACCGTGCTTAGGGTAGAGATTAAAAATGCTAGAACTTGTTGGTTGATACAGATCAACATAACTATCCATTTAAGGGACTCTCCTTGGGGGCATAGCTATGCAGATGAGTCACACTCCAAAAATGCACTCTAAAAATGATCTTCATGCTTTTTATTGTGCCCCCTACTGCACACAGGTAGCACACACACAATATTTCTATTCAGATACATCTAATTCATATCATTTGAGAGCTATGGACAAGCATTTCCCAAAAGGCATGGTTTCAACATTCTTTTTACTATGCATACTTTTTTAAAAAAAGCTCTTAGGATCACCATTGCCAATACCTATCTAATTACAGTAGATGGGCCAGCAGAATGTTGGATAAGCAAAAATGTTGGATAATACGGAAGGATTAAGGAAAAGCCTATTAAACGTGAAATTACGTTATGATTTTACAAATTAGGCACCAAAATATCATGCTTTACAACAAAATGACAGAAAAAAACGTTCAATACATGATAATGTTATGTAGTAATTACTGTATTTACACATTTAGCACCAAAACATTGCAATGTATTGAAACAGCTGTGGATCCGGGTGGGAGGCAGACTGCGTTGGATAAAACAGAACGTTGGATGAGCAAAGGTTGGATAAGCGAGACTCTACTGTATTGTGAATAGGGCTCGTGGGTTGAAAAAATAGTCTTCTATGTAGAGAAAAATCTAATCCTATATAATTTTATAATACAAGAAAGTGAGGACATTTGTGCAGAGACCCAGAACCAATTCTATAGGGGTGCAAACTGCAAGGGAATGTCCTAGTACTGTAAAGCAACTCTTATCTCATTGGACTAAATATGGCAGCTGATTAGGCTCAGAAAGATATTTTAAAAGGCAAAGGGGTTACCAGCCTCCAACATACAGAGAATGCTGATGCTTAAAAGCTGCCCTTCTGATCTGATTATCTAGACATAATGATGGAGATAGAGCATGCTGGTAAGAGAGAGATTCTCTGCTCTCAACTAGGTTATGTTAAATGAACCAATTTTCCATTCTGTTAGATGTGTTAATGGTTGTTGCTAGATATTTCAGTCCCCAGGGATATTCATGCCTTGGATGTCTTTGTGTTCACAGATACCTGTTTAGAAATATATATTTCCTGAACAAAAGAGAGTGCATTCTTTAGTGGGGAGGGGAGGATAAATTGTATAGATTAAGATTATCATGTTCCTCCACATGTAACTATAATAATAATCATCATCATCATCTTTATGTATAGCCTGCCCTGTCTCCCCAAAGGGACCCAGGGCAATTCCCAATATTTATGGTGAACATTCAATGCCAAAAGGGGAAAGACATTCAAACAAATAACATCAGAAACACCTAAAGAACAGTAGATAGTATAAAGATTCAGTCCTTATGAAAGTGTAACATCATCCGTACCATATATTGTAATGCAATGAATGTAATGAAAGAAATGTGAGGAGACATTGACATGCCTATGTTTTTTCCCTAAGGAAAGTATATTGTATACCCAAGGCTGCATATAAAGGTAACCTAAAACACCAACAACGAGCCAGCTCATTCTCCCATACAAATATCTTGAAATTCCAATACATAAGAAAGCTTAGGTGAAGTGCTGATGTTAACTCCGCCTGTCTTGCTTTTACCATAGTCACATGTTGGGTGCTCAGGTGGGCAGAAGACGATAAAAGTCGCCCTTATGGGCTAAGAATGGCGGTTAATAAGTGCATTAAATAAATAAAATAAATAAATAAATAAAAGGAACCCCAGACAGATACAGACTAGCAGGTGGCAAAGGGCCCTAATCCCTCAATCAGTGGCGTCACTAGGGTTGGTGTCACTCACCAGTGTGGCAACTAAGGATGTCACTCCATTGACTTCCTCCCATACCAAATCATACAGAGCCCCTTCCTGTGAAATATAGCCTACAGCACCTAGTATTCATTGATAATCTTCCATCCAAGTACTAACCAGAGTTGATCATGCTTAGCTTTCAAGATCAAACAGGATCTGATGCCTTTATGGCATTTACCTGAACCACATTCCCTCCATTTATGGCAGCTTTGGTTACAGGGGAATAATAAAAGGTGGCCCTCTTAGGAAGATAAACTTATCGATCTAATGGGGAGATTTCCCCATTCTTAGTCTTGTATTTTTGATGCATGCAAACTATGAACAGCACTTTCCTAGTTCAGGATTGTGCCAGGCTCTGAGGTTTCTTTTCTAAAATGAGACCCAGGCTGCTTCTATACCATAGAATTAGTGAAATTAGTTGCAAAGTCTTTCACTTTCTCTGCCAAATAGTGCTGGAGCCCCACCAAACTGCAATTCCCATGATTTCATAGCATTCAGTCATGGCAGGTAAGTGGTGTCAAGCTGCATTAATTCTACAGTGCAGATTCACCCTAACGAAAACATTTTCTGGTGTCATTACACATTGTACATTTAGTACCTATGACAGGTGTTCACAACTTGTCATTCAAGCAGGGAGGGAGGGAGGGAGGGAGGGAGGGAGGGAGGAAGGAAGGAAGGAAGATGTATTTTCCTTTTTTGAAATTACAGAAATCTTAGGGGCACTTCTACACTGATCCATAACACAATTTTTGTTCCTGGGTTATAAATGCCACTTCCTGATTGGTTCTATCATAAAAACACGGAAAATGTTTATTAAACTGCAAGACCTTTGTTTTTGCAGGACATCCTGCAGCACATTTTGCTATGGTTTTTCAATGAATATCTCATAGTCTCAACCAATTCAACATAGTTTGTGGCAGCTGTATAAATGAGGTTTCTGGAGTATAAAAATGACTTTCAAAGCAAGTACCACACAATTAAACATAAATTAACACTTTCAAACCAGGAACAGGACATTTTTCTCATTTTGTTATATAGTGTAATGCAAGCTCGAACCAGCATTCTGGATGACGGATCAGGCCCAAGCTGGGTTCCAAGCTGCCCATGCATCTAAAGGTAAAAACTGATACTTTCCAACTGGCTTGCAATTTTTTTTCTAAGCATTACATTAATTTGATTTCTAGATTCAAATGAGATATAAACATGAAAAATACAGATATTTTAACCAGTAATTGTGGATTTTGCCAGTTACTGATATGTGAGTCAAGAGAACAAAATAATTCTGCTGAGTGTAGAACAGGGAAGAGTATTTGATCCTTTTTAGCCAAGGTAGGTCTATTAGAAAAAGAAAGAGAGCACTAATCTTGGCAGTATCAAGGTGAAAGACTAATGAGTTTAACGTTTCTTATTCCCAGAGTGAAACTTTTTACTTTCAACAACAGAGCTCTAGAATACCTTTTTTAGAGTTGGAAATGACATTAAAGTCAATGGGACTTCCATGCAGGAAGTCAAATGAAAGTACTTCTAAATATACACACATAGACTTAAAATTGTTCATCATTTATTTTTGATGCTGCTGAGCTGAGGGCCCTGTGCATCCTTTCTCAGGTTATGTAATCAAACTGGGATCTCATTCACCTCCCCTTTCTACACTATTATTTTACTCATTTTGAAATTGAAAGTGACACTGCCAAGTAATTTAGGACTCATAATATATATATAATAAAACTAAGAGCTTACAAACTCTAACGGGATCAAAAATGCTTTCATAACATTATAATAAAAATGTCAGAGAAAATAAGAGCAAAGTAAAATTGAGTCAGATCTTTGTTCCACACTGCCAAACCTTCCATACTCCAAATCCCGAGGCCTTGATCCGGTTAAAAGCAGCACAATAAAACCAAACAGTAACCCACATAGAGTTCATCTACCTATTACAAAATTCTACTTTGTTCTGTGCTGGCCTGCAGCTTCCAATACATTCAGCCACTTTTGAGTCTCCTCATGGAGAGAAAAAGCAAGATATAAATAAACATTATTATTATTATTATTATTATTATTATTATTATTATTATTATTCTGACAAAACACAGTATGTCACAGCAACTGAAATCTATATGCTGGATTTTGTATCACAAAATCACAAGTCAAACACTTCCCAAGCGTCTAGGACTGTGTATTTTCGAATGATGCGTGCAGATCCAAGTAAGGTGGCCTTTTGCAGTTGACAGATCATGATTTTGTCAATGTTTATTGTTTCCAAATACTGGCTGAGATCTTTTGGCACAGCAGCCAGTGTGCCGATAACCACTGGGACCACCTATACTGGTTTATGCCAGAGCCTTTGCAGTTCGATTTTGAGGTCCTGATAATGGCTGAGTTTTTCTGTGGTTGTTTTTCCTCAATGCAACTGTCACTTGGTATGGCAACATCAATAATCCAAACTTTTTTTCTTTTCCACAATCATGATGTCTGGTGTATTGTGTTCTAGAACTTTGTCTGGATTCAAAAGTCCCACAATATTTTTGAGTGTTCATTTTCCACTACCTTTGCAGGTTTTTGATCCCACCAATTCTTTACTGTGACATAAGTGACATTATTATTATTATTATTATTATTATTATTATTATCATCATCATCATCATCATCATCATTAATCATTATTATCATTATTATCATTATTAGTATTGATCATGTCATAAATGAATTGAGGGTACAGTTATAATGTATTTAAAAATACAAACAAAGTTAAAAACTTAGCATTGTACGAAATGTCCTTTGACCAGAACCTGGCCACTTGGAGTGACTCTGGTGTTACTGTGAGAAGGTCCTCCATTGTGCATGTGGCAGGAATCAGGCTGCATTGTAATAGGTTGCCTGTGGTTTGCTCTTCTCCACTCTCACATGTCATGGACTCCACTTTGTAGTCCCATTTCTTAAGACTGGCTCTGCACCTTGTGGTGCCAGAGCACAGTCTGTTCAGCACGTTCCAAGTCACCCAGTCTTCTGTGTGCCCAGGGGGAAGTCTCTCATCTGGTATAATGATGATGATGATGATGATGATGATGATGATGATGATGATGATACATTGACCCCAAAGGAACAGTGTCTTCTATAAAAAAAATCCCTGCACTAGAAAGTCAGTATCCAATTTGTCTTAGGGTCATCATAAGTCAGAAATTTCTTGAAGGCACACAACATGATAATGAAGCTCAGAAATGATGTGAGAGCCTGCCTAGAATTTGAGATCTTCTGGAGCCCAGTTGTAAACACCAAGATGGTGATCAGTTACTTGAGACAAGACTTTCTTAGTAGCAGCACCTCAGTTCCTGCACCTTCTTGGCAGTACAAAATAGGCTAGTTCCACCTTTGTTGAATTTCTTTTGGTCCATCAAGATTGCATCATTCAGACTAACAGTGGGTTTTAAAAATAACATTTTGAAGTTATTTTAAAACAATTTTAAAGTTGTTTTACAGAATTCAACATATGTAATTGTACATCATTACGGGAGCCCTGGTGGGTGAAGTATGAATATGTTCACAATTAAATAAATAAATGATAGCAAAGCACATAAAGTATAAGCCAGTGAGCATTTTTTAAAATGTTTTGTTGAATAGGTATAATTTAATTACTCATTTGTTGCATACATCTATACCCTTGCTCCATAAAATGCACTTTTATTGTAGACATAATGATAGGAGATTTCTTGCTATTCTGGTTGCATTGCTGGATATATCTGAGCCAAAGTCTTATGGAGCATGGAATATCCTCTTTTGTGGAGATACAAAATTCACAGACTGTAAAGTGGCTGAAGAATTCTTCTTCTACCCCTTTTCATTTCTATATTTATTGCATATAGTTAGTATAACTAAAATATTATATGAAGTGGAAAAATATGCCACAATTCACATATGAAAACTGGAATATAGGTGGCCAAGCAACATCGGAATTTGAGCTACATTACAAAAGTTATTGATGAGGAAAAATATATAATAATAGTATAATAAAATTATATTTGTATACCACCCTATCTCCCCTAGGGGACTCAGAGCGGTTTCCAAATATGCATAAATATGTGTACAACAGATATACAAAGTGAAACATAAAACCTAAGCATAAACTATTAACATATATAATTAAAATCAATATAAAACCAGTTCTGCTCTCTTCTTTCGTGCAAGGTAAGCTACTAGGAGCCAAAATTCTGATAAAAGGCCTAAGCTATTGGGTGGGGTGGGCTGAAACCACTACAGAGAAAAGGTAGGCATGGGGGACAGAATGCTACAGTACAGAAGCCAGTCTCAGCAATGGTCATCCTGGGAGGCCAGGGGTCAATAATTTCCAGGGACTATTTAAGGACTATTTAAAGGGTCTCAGCCAGAGGACAAGTGCTCTCAAATGGAAGGGGGCTAGGGTAATGGCTGGAGTGCAAGGCCAAGTCCTAACTGTTGGCCAAGGGCTTGGAACTTTAGACTTGAGTGCAAACTGCTTTTGTATCCTGAATCTGATTTGCACCAATTGAAGTAAGCAAAGGACAAAGAAGAAGCTGGACCTTTTGTAAAGCAGCGGAAAAGAGCAGCAGATGATTATTCAAGACATTGGGACATTTGGAGCATACTAGAAGGGGAGAACTCACACTTTTCGCAGTAGGAAGCTTTGAAAACCACTGCAGCAATGTTCCCACCACAGGTGCGGGCAGGTGCTATATTGCAGTGTTTTCATTTGACAGTTCGCCAAAACATAACTTCTGCAGGCTGCAAAATTTTTAAATGCCTCCAGTGGCCACCTATGGCCTTGAGATGAAACAATTCCCATCCCTGCTGTATAATGAAGGTCAGCAATGAAAATCGTCTGGATCAGATCCAAGCCTGTTTCATGGATCATCTTTTACTGCTATGGGTACTAAACAAAAGTCCTTTCTAGTAAAAGGGGCAAAAAATGGAAAGGAATGTGAAAGAAAGTTAAACCAGAAGTTCTTAAAATAATAAAGAGCCTTCATCCTGCAAATTTCAATCTCTACATACTGCTATAATTTCTTATAACTTCGGAGTTTCAGAGTTCATCCCTTATATTCTCCTGTCAGTTGGGCTGGCATGACATATTGTCTGATCTTATATAGTTTACTTAGGCTGTGACAGCACGTATAATAGTTTGGTTTTCACTGGAGAATCTAAAGTGGCATTCTCTGTTCTACATGGAGAGTCAACAGAAGTGCCTCCCACTGCATTAGAGCTGCAGAGTTGTGCTAAACATCCCAGTCCTTTAAACAGTTTTTATTGTGCTGGCCTTTCATTCTGAAGAACTGTTCAACTTCTGTTGGGTTTCTGATAAGAAAAACTTGTAGTCCATTTATCTGTGTGTGTGTGTGTGTATGTGTGTGTGTGAGTGTAAGACTTAGGTTTCCTTCTATACTAAAACCCTTTGCTTCTTTTCAGTTCACGGGCAAAGGTCATAGATTCATCTTCATAGCACAACTTTAGAGTGCGTAGTGATCTTTAACAACAACAAACAACATAAAAAGGATTTAATGTGCACATGTTCTGCTAATCATTGTGATAGATCATACTTATCTGTAAATATTGATAGAACTGAGGTGGGCGACCTTTGTGAAAGCTCTTGTAATTTCCCATAAGAACACATTCTGTTATCTTTAATTAGGTTCTTTCTCTTTCTCGCGTTTCCTTGTTCCCACAGCATGAAATTGTGTCAATATGGAAATGAATGGGTGTCCTTTTCTTGTTACAGAACATAACAAGAAAGGAGCTGGACATAGTCACCTTTAAACTTATCTTATTTGTAACAATATCAACAGCAACAACAACAAAAGAAGACTGGGTGTGATATGATCTGAGGTTTGGATTTCTTTGTTTAGTGCCAGGGATGCAATTTCATGCTACTTAGAATGAAAATAGGGGCATAATTTACACAAAAATATTGGACACAGCACATTAAATCCAGTATTTTCTGCTCCAGGAATGGACAATATTTACTCATCCTACTGTTGTTGGACTGCAGTTCCCATCATCCACCATTGCCTATGCTGGCTAGAGCCTCTTTTTGAAGATGTCCGGAGAAGGAGAGCCGCCAGCACCCTAGGCAATTAATCTATTACTGAACTGTTCTTACTGTCAAGAAGTTCCTGATAATGTCCAATAGATATCTACTTTCTTATAATTTGAAATCATTAGATATGATCCTATCTTCTAGAACAGCAGAGAACAACCTCCTTCCCTGTGACAGTCCTTGAGGCATTTAAAGAGTGCAATTATGATACCCCCTCGGTCTCCTCTTCATGAAGCTGCATTACCCTTTCCTCATATATTTTCTTCTCCATACCTCTTATAATCTTTCTCAGAATTTGCTCTGACGCAGAATTTAGGGGTACTATTATTTCCCTTGACATAGGACCTCATCATAAAGGAGAAAAGAGGGGGCAGGAGGGCGAACCTGTCACCTGCACACAGCTCCCTCTCAACAGTGCTTTCCCCATCACACAGAGGAAACAACACCCTTTTGCGACGGATCCGTGCTGACTCCATTGGAGCCAGCACAACACAGGAAGCCTCCAGCAATGCTTTCACCACAGTTGGGGGCAGAGCCTCTGCCAGAAGTCATATAATATTGTGTGATGGCTAGTGTGGGGTTCTGTTTGGAAGAGAGGGTGAAAGCATTCTTAGGACACTTTTTTGGTGAGTGTGATGAGGTTGTTGGAAACAATTCTGTTTGGTAAAGGTAAAGATTACCCCTGACATTAAGTCTGTTGTGTCCGACTCTGGGCGTGGTGCTTATCTCCATTTCTAAGCCAAAGAGTCGGGATTGTCCGTAGACACCTCCAAGGATTGAATTTGGCTAAATGGTTGTTAATGTTTTCACAATGGATTTTAACTTAATGGATTTATTGAATGTGTAATGTTGATATATCGTGCATGTATTCTGTATGTGTTGAAATCAAATTGTTGCTGTTTAAAGCTGCCCTGAGTCCCCCTTCGGGGGTTGAGAAGGGCAGGGTAGAAATGTTGGAAATAAATAAATAAATAAGGTCATGTGGCCATCATGACTGCATGGAGCACTGTTACCTTCCTGTCAAGAACCTATTGATCTACTCACATTTGCATGTTTTCTAACTGCTAGGTTGGCAGAAGCTGGGTGTAACAGCGGGAACTCATCCTACTCCCTGGATTCTAAGTGCCAACCATTTGGTCAGCAAGTTCAGCAGCTCAGTCATTTAACCCACTGTGCCACCAACAATTTTAACAATTCTGTTAATATAAGCTAAAATAATATTTGCTTTCATTACTTCATTGTCACTTGTTCATATTCAATTTATGATCATCAGTAATCCCAAAAGCCTTTTCACATGCAATATTGCTTAGCTATATGTCTCCCAACCTATATCTATGCATTTGGCTTTTGTGATCTAAATGTAGAATTTTGCATTTGTCTCCATTGAGCCTCATTTTATTAATTTCTGTCCAATTTCCTAGTTTATCCAGGTCCTTTTGGATGTTGTTTCTATCTCCCCATGTGCTAGCCACGCCACTCTTGTGTCAGCTACAAACTTTATACTGATTCTCTCCACCCTGTCACATAAACCATTAGTAAAATGTTGAAAAGAAATGGCTTTAGGAAAGAATTCTGAGGCACTCCACTTGAGACCTCTTTCCAGTTTGTAGCTCAACCATGAATGACAATTCTTCGAGCATCCAGATATGTATCAATCTAACAATGATTCCAGCTATTCTACACTGAATCAGTGTGCTAATCAAAATATTTTGGGGGACCTTATCAAATTCTTTTCTGAAATCCAGATACAGTGATACCTGGAGTTTAAAGTTTAATTCATTCTATGACTGAGCTCTTAAATCACACTTATCTCAAAGTGATTTTTTCCTTTTAATCCATTCCATCCCCCCGAAAAACACACACCCTTTTTCTTACATGTTTTTAAATAAGAAAATGTACTTTATAAATAACAAATAATGTATAAACAGTTTAAATACACATTCACATGGAATAATAAAAAAAGAATTATCAACTTTAAAATAGTAGAAGCACAAAGTGAAGAAGCAGAAGCATTACTCCCTTCATATTGCATTCATTCCAGTCTCCCTCCCTCTCTTGCTCTCTCTCGCTCTCTCTTCCTGAAGCCAAACATATCAGAAATAAAAGCCACACAAAATCAATTAACCCAAAGTTTCTCAAAGTGGACAAGAGAAAAGCAAACAGCAATTTCCCAAAGTGGACAAAAGCATGAGGCTCCCTTGAAGCCCTACAACCGTGTACTCTCACTCTAGCACTCCCTCTCTCATGCTAGCTCTTAACTCAAAATGCTGCCTGTATGTCAAAGCAAAACCGGGCCAAGCAATGTCTCTTAACTCAAAACACTCTTCAGTTGTGACACTCCTAAGTCAAGGTTCCACTGTAAATGACATCCACAGCATTTCCATCATTTACTAAACTAGTGACCTGGTTGAAAAAAGAAATACAATTTTATGGAAAGATTTGTTCTCGACTGACTCATGCTGGATCCTACTGATCACTGCATTGTAATTTAGATACTTACATATAGAATCCTGTATAATACAGTCTGAAATTTTACCTAGTACTGAGAACTGATTGATTTGTTATTTCCTGGGTCTTATTTTTGACATTTCTGAGAGAGAGAGAAGAATAATGTTTGTTCCTCTCCAGCCCTTTGGCACCTTGGCTGTTCTCCAAGATTTCTCAGACATGATGGCAAAAGGGTGAGAGAGTATATCAGGAAGTTCCCCCAGTAATTTGGGATGCAGTCCATCTGGCCCTGCCGGTATGAACTTGTTTAATTAGCCAGGTGATTCCAGATTGACTCCTTATCGTTCTTGATTTCCTATCCAGATCCCTGTCTATTCTTGCATGGAAGCACATTTCTTTTGAGGAAAAACTGAAGAAAAATAGTTATTGAGTAATTCTGCTTTTTCACTATAATCATTTAACATTTTGCCATACTTATTGAATGGCAGTCCTGCTATCTCTTTAGTTATTCTCCAGCATCAAATATATCTGAAAAATCCTTTTTGTTGCTTCTTGCTTGCCTAACCAGTCAGCTCATTCTTTTGCTTTCCTGCCAGGTTGAGCAACATATTTATCCCTGGTGATTTGTCCTTCCTTCCATTCTACATACATACTCCTTTTTCTATTCACTTCCTCCTAGAGTTTCTATGCAGTTGCATTGGCTTTTCACTTGGACTTTGTCAGAATACACTACCACATCAAATCTTGTTCAACATATTGCAATTTCCTTCTTTTTTTGAGGGGGGGTGTCTCCAGATGTGTTTGCTAACTAGCATATTCCCAGAAAAACAACCACAGTAGGATAAATGAAGGCATGACTGTGTCTACTAAATTACCCATCATTCTGGAGGAAAAATACATGAAACTGAATGAAGAGAAGAAGTAAGAGAAGAAAACACAGTTGAAATGAAGATGGCTTTTCTAATGTACAGTATAGATCTTAGCAGATTTGAGGCTTACCTTTCCACATAGATGAATACTATCAGTACTTAACATCAAATAATACATCGTAATCCACTGTGTTTAAGGAACAACTCCATTAAGAAGCAATATTACCTAAGGGACAAACAGATTTTGGTAATCATTAATGAAAGCAGGAGTACAACAGTGATATTGTCCAGAGGCTTTTATGTTTACAGCATTATGTTTCATATTGTCTTGCTCTTCAAAACAGCTCCCTTAATATTTGCAGGGTTTGGGACTTATCTCTATAGCCACCAATATTTTCTAAACAATCACATATTTCCAGTTATTCTAATTAAATCTCAATCGTCCCATTTTTGAGCTGCTTTTAAAATGTCCGAGTTTCTCTCTCATTTTCAACTTTTCCCTCCTTTGTCCATGGCTTACTTTAACTAGTACAGACTAAATTCAAAGTGCAAAATGAGTTTTAGTAAATCAACATAGGAACTGGGGTGAGGGGGGATAAGAGAGGCAGAATCTTACCAGTCCCAATAAGCTCAAGCAAGCTGCAACAACATCTCCCAGTTTGTATGTTCTTCCACGTTAATGACTTTTACATTTTCATTCATACTCTTAGGTTGCTTGGCTGCATATTTTCCCATTTTCATCTCTGAAATGTTGAAGGGTACACAATCAGTTATTACAAAAAACATTGCAAGTGTTCAGTGCGCTCGCACTCAAACAGAAACTAATTCTGTGGGGAAATTGTCCAGGATTTTTCCACTAGTCAAGGAGGGAGGGAGTGAATAAAAATGTATTATTAAGAATAACTCACATAATAATAAGCAGTTATGGCCCATTAGGATGAAATCCTTGCCTTTCTATGTCTAAAAGAAAACGCTTATTAATTTGAATGTGACCAATATCCTAATTGAAAACCTTTTCTTTGACATGCGCATATCCTTTGTTCACAGGGCTCTACTATAAAGGGAATTTATTCATTATGAAAAGTCTTCAATAGTCTTAAATAGGAGTATCACTACCACTATTATATGTGCATCTGCCACTTGCTGAGCTTTCCCCCTTTCATTTACTTCTTACTATATCTGGAATAATTTTCCAACAGTGACACGTTCTACAGGCAGTCCCCCAAGTTACAAACATTTGACTCACAAATGACTCATAGTTAGGAACAGGGGTAAGACAACAGGGAGTGAGAGAAATCTATCTCTAGGAAGAGAAATTCACTTTTTGCCTTTTGTAAAATGTTGAATGGCATTCTGCTATATTCTAGGGGAATTACCTTAACTGGGAGTTATTTTTGAGCCTAACAGCTCAGAGTCCTCATCAAAAAACCTCCAAATAAAGAGCTTCCACCACATTCCAAGGCAGAGAATTCCACTGTTGAACAGTTCTTATGGTCAGGAAGCTTTTCCTAACATTCAGGTGCAATCTCCTTTCCTGTAATTTGAACTCATTGCTCCTATGACTTCATCACATTCAATAAAAATCAGTGTTTCTACACATTTAAGGAACTAAAACCAATGGAGCCCATCACATGATGCAAGCTCTTACCATGGGTTCCAGGGATTTCACCATTCCTAAAGTGTGGGGTATTCCGATGATTCGTACGTCGATTGGCAATCAAATTCTTTTTCAATTCCCCACACAGAAATGGGTAAAATGGCCAATTTCCCTGTGCAATGTTAATCCCTGTTGTTGGGGGAGGAGCTAAATGCCCATTTTTCCCAACGATTGCCAATACAGCATGCCTCCAATGCAGAAAGAGGAGGCACCAATATTGTTTTCCAGATATGAGTTGTTGATAGCCTTGACATGATGCTCTAAAATTCAGGGTCGCACTACTGAGGCTAGAACATGCCTTTGCTTACATACTGTATTCAGAAGATCTACAAGCCACTCTAAACACCTAAACATATGCAGAAGCATATGAGAAGCTCGGCCTGTCATTGAACATTGAAAAAACCAAGGTGCTGTTCCAGCAGACACCAGCCAACCCCTCTCCAATGCCAGTGATACAGCTTAATGGTGTAACATTAGAAAATGTTGATCATTTCCACTACCTTGGCAGCCACCTGTCCACCAAAGTCATCATCAACACCGAAATACAACACGCCTGAGCTCTGCGAGCGCAGCATTTTTCCAAATGAAGCAGAGAGTGTTTGAGGACCGGGACATCCGTAGGGATACCAGGTGCTTGTTTATAGAGCTATTGTCCTCCCAACCCTGCTATATGCCTGTGAGACGTGGACTGTCTACAGACGTCACATGCAACTCCTGGAACGATTCCATCAGCGCTGCCTCCGGAAAATCCTGCAAATCTCTTGGAAAGACAGGCGGACAAATGTCAGCATGCTGGAAGAAGCAAACACCACCAGCATTGAAGCGATGGTGCTCCGCCATCAACTCCGCTGGACCGGCCACATTGTCCGGATGCCCGACCACCGTCTCCCAAAGCAGTTGCTCTACTCCGAACTCAAGAATGGAAAACGGAATGTTGGTGGACAAGAAAAGAGATTTAAAGATGGGCTCAAAGCCAAAATTAAAAACTCTGGCATAGACACTGAGAACTGGGAAGCCCTGGCCCTTGATCGCTCCAGCTGGAGGTCAGCTGTGACCAGCAGTGCTGCAGAATTTGAAGAGGCATGAATGGAGGGCGAAAGGGAGAAGCGTGCCAATAGGAAGGAGCATCAAAATACTTCATCTTTGCTTCTAATATCCTTCCCTCCAATGAGCAGTCGGGCTTTATTTCCTGGAGGATGGACTGGTTGGATCTTCTCGCAGTCCAAGGCACTCTTAGAACTTTCCTCCAACACCACAGTTCAAAAGTATCTATCTTCCTTTGCTCAGCCTTCCCTATGGTCCAGCTCTCGCATCCATAGGTTACTACACAGAATACCATTATGTTAACTATAGGGATCTTCATTGCCAGTGTGATGTCTTTACTCTTCACTATTTTATCAAGATTGGTCATTGCTCTCCTCCCAAGAAATAAGCATCCTGATTTCCTGGCTGCAGTTTGCATCTGCAGTGATCTTTGCACCTAGAAATACAAAGTCTGTCACTGCCTCCATGTTTTCTCCCTCTATTTGCCAGTTATCAATCAGTCTGGTTGCCATAATCTTGGTTTTTTTGATGTTTAACTGCAACCCAGCTTTTGCACTTTCTTCTTTCACCTTCAATTTTGGATGATACTTCCCAAAATTTTACAATCAGCATGGCTAACTGGGATACTAGCCACAACAATAGACTTTTTGGAATTGTAGTCAAAGAAGTGACTTTTCTAATCTCTGACAAGGAGATACAAGTTCTCAGAGCAGCTTCACCACCACCCCCACCCCCATACACACAGACACAAAATACATGAAACAAGATTGGCCTTGTACCCTACATAGATGTTCTCAGGGAGACCCCAGCACCCTAGATTTCACTGGATGTATTTCTAAGTAACTTTGTATTTAATCAGTAGGTGTAATCCAAACTGACATTATAAATACAGAGAAATACACATTTATACTATTTTACAGAGCCTGAGATTGTTGCCAGAATTATATAATTTCCTACATCTCATATCAAAGCAAGTTGGGCAGAAAATCAAACTACATTGTGATTGGGCATATCTTCATTATTGGATGGCAGCAATCATTTAATATATCATTTCCAAATAAATCATTCTGTACTGTGGCTAGCAGACCATGCTTGAGGGGGAGAAATCCTTCCAATCTTGCAAATGTTAAAACTGCAGCAGAGTTTCATTCAATCAACATTTTCCACTCAGCCAGCTGTCGAAAACATATTGGGAATCTCAGGCCTGAGCAAAACTTTGCTTCATGAAAGATGTGTGAGAATTAATTTACTTCAGTTGTGTCTGAGGCCAAGCCAGATCTACTGAGCAGTCGTCTTTGATCTGCTTTCAAAGCTATTAAATGTATCCATACGAGATTTCTGTCTGTATGAATTGCTATCCATATAAGCACTGTGGATGTTCCATCAGAATCCCACAAGGAAAGGATTTGTGGAGCATAATAGAAATGATTTCCATGTAAACACCAGAAAGCAAAGGGGGAAATGCTGAATGTTTTATTTTGCTTCCATGTGCTTTCTTCTATTTGCATTCTCATATCCCCAAAGCCTTTCCATGCTCCAAATATCATGCTCACAATAAGTAAGATCACTCAATCAAATTTTTAACTTTGTATTATATAACTATTTGGTCATAAGATAAGCAATCAAAGTAATTTTAGGAGAAAAGGTTTTGAAATGAAGTGGAACTTTTGTTTAGAATTTTGATTAAATTTGTTAAAAAATATTTTTTTTAATTGTGATGGTCAAGAAGCCATATCTGTGGAGAATGCAAATCTGTGCTGTTTAGTCACGTTAGTCCCAGTCTGTGGATAAGATACAGTTCAGAGCTGGCAAGACATAAAGCTATGCCAATATACATGTGGAGGCAATGGCATTTCGCACAGAGAGTTGTTATCTTCCCAACAGTTTCAGAAGCCACTCCAAGTCTGTTCTGGTGGCTCTTATGGATCATGACAAAGGGAAGCCAAACTGTCTGCGCTTGTATAAGGGGGTATTGGATATGTCTTCATGAGGGTTTCTAACTAGATCAACTATCAGCATAACCAATGCTCAACAGGATTCAGATCTTGTTCTTCATTGCTTAATTCTTTTCTTTTCACTTTGTGAATAACATCCCATTATTCTGATCTGAACTTTCCCAAATGAATTATCCTTTGTTATGAGTAATATTCCCTAGATAGAGCTTCAGTGTCAACAAAGATATCTAAAGAGTTTGAACCAGATGACAGAGGCCACTGTGGATGTCACTGAAGATCTCCATTGTCATCAATCATTTAGTCATAGGGAGGGCCTTGTAAGAGTTTAGGTCAATTCAGGCACACTGGCTCTATTTTATGGTACTTTTTAGTTCACTAGAGATGTTTCTTCATCCTTTGCTATCTCCTCTGCCATTTATAAATTCTTATTCCAGTTTTTTTTCCCAGTCTTTAATCAAGTTTAACCTAAGCCTAGAGAATTATTTCTAGCCTTAGCTTTTGTTCATTTTGGACTCTGATATATATTTATGTTCAACTGATTTATTTGGATTTTTGCATGTGTGGCGCGATGGGTTAAACCATTGTGCTGCTGAACTGCTGACCTGAAGGTTGGCTGAACTGCTAACCTAAAGGTCAGCAGATCGATCCATGAGATGAGGTGGGCTCCCATTTGTCAGCTCCAGTTCCTGCCAACCTAGCAGTTCAAAAACATGTACCGTGTGAGTAGATAAATAGGTACTACTTCAGTGGGAAAAGGCAAAGAGACACTCCAAGCAATCCTGGTGGCCATGCAATCAGGAAGATAACAATGCAGGCTCCTCAGCTTGAAAATGGAGGACAGCCCCTCCCAGAGCCAGAAATGAGCGCCGCCTCCAGAAGCCAGAAATGGAAAGGAGAAACTTCTGCCTTTGTTTGTGTTTGCGTATCTCATTGTATTTAATTGTTAAGGCATTGAATGTTTGCCTATATATGTAAAATGCTGTAATTTGCTCTGAGTCCCCTAAGGGAGAAGGGCGGAATATAAATAAAGGATATTATTTTTATTATTATTCCTAACCCAAGCATTTATACACAGTTTTTTCCTAATATATGCAAGTCTTGCAAGCAATTGTCCTATTTCAATTATATCTTCTGTTTCCTATTTTGAAAACTATTTGCATTGCCATATAGATTTTTATGTGACACTGAAATTTTACTCATGGCAAAGATAAACTTATTAGAGCAAGCTCGAGTCAGTATGATGGGATGTTATTCAGAAAATCAAAAGAATATCAGTACAAAAAAATAACATAAGAACAAACTACATATAGACCTGAACCCTATGTGGGCAATGGCTATGCTGATGGCTGAACTATATAGGAAAAAGTGAAACCATCAGCTTCACATATTTAGGGTAAAGTTCTTCGAGTGTTTAGCTCTTAAAAGTCCTCAGTTGAATTCCAATAAGCTGCTTTGAGTCTTCTTGTGGAGAGAAAAAGCGATGTATAAGTAAACATAATAATAATAACAACAACAATACATATATATATAAAGCATATTTGTGGTGCTGTTTAAGATTACCAGCTGTCCTTTCTGTCTTTAGCTCTCTTTCACTATCTCTCGAACATACCCTTCCAATAATGAAGGATGAAGATTTCAGTCCATTCATGTTAGCAAACTTCACAAATCTCTTCATAGTCAGAATAAAAAGAATTTTAAATTTATTTATTTATTGGAAAAATAAATAACCATACTTTTAACATGTGTGTGCTGACTCTGGGCAGAGCTAGGAGTGCTGATCGAGTGTGTGTTTCAGACTTTTGACATTGGCTCAAGGTGTTGGCAAAGCTCAGCTGCAACCTCCAGCTACAATGCAGAGAAAGTAATTTAGAGTTACCTTCGAAGTCTCTTTCTCTCTCAGTTGTCTCTTGAGAGCTATCACAGAATTACAAAGCATTTCAGTCCCAACACAAACAGAATTAAGAGCAAGTGACAGAAAACTATGTAATATTTCTCACTGCTTTTAGACCATGGCTTATCGAGGGTGAAGGATGTTTGAATTTTTGTTAGCATAGCATATTTCCTGTGGAGTTTTTTTCTGCATGGGACAAAGTAAACTTACAATCAAACTAAAATAGAGTACAATTAAACCTCTCCTGACGTTTCGCCTGCATCTATGGCAGGCATCCTCAGAGGTTGTGAGGTCTTCCAATAAAAGACATAAAAAGGGTCTCTGTCTTCCAATAAAAAGCCAGCAGAATTTGGGCCTACCAAGAACTATGGGAAGGTTCCCGAGGCAGCCACTGAGAAGACTCTCTCCTATAGCCTCTCTGTGTCCTCACTAAAGTTTCTGTGGCAGTGGTTGAACCAAGAGAAAGTCCTACCCCAAGGTTCATATAAGGAAATGTATATTTCTGTAGTCCACCATTCATTCTGTAGTCTGCCATACAGTTTCTCAGAGGGAGGGGATGCTCCTAGTAACCTTTAGCTAGCTACTACCCTCCCATACTCTTATTTACATTCTCTACTGTATTGTCTTCAAAATCTCCTTCTTCCTTTGAAGTTGTTTTTTACATCATGCCTCCTGGCTAGTAGGAATTTGACTGGTCTCTGGAAATGCCAGATTTAACCCTTGCAGTTGTTGATGTTTCTACTAACAACTATTCCCAAACTTTAGCTGAACTAGATGTTTCTGTCAATTATTTTATCTGAATAATTTTCCATTCTCTTTGACGACTGAATGAGCCTGATTTTAAAAAGTTATTTTCAAAACAATTAGCCAATTATCTGATTGGTGGATCATACCCACCTTAACATCAAGGGAAAAATTAGCATTGCCCTCTTCGACTTTTAGTCTATGTGATAGTTCAGTCTGTGATTGTGTCTGATGTCAATGGGGATGAAGGTTTTCCTGGGCCTGTGTCTGATGTCAATGGAAATGAGGGTTATTCTGGACCTGAGTCAAGTCCAGGCCTTTCTGAGAGGCCTGAGGTTTCTCATAAACAGAGTGCTTCTCCTGTAGATTCCCAAAGTCAAATTCCTGAAAGAGGCCCACAGCAGCCTTTTTTTGAAAAACTGTATTCTAAGGATGATTTGTCAGGTGCAGAATTTAATGAGATTGAAGATAGAAGATTAGACTTTTGTAAACTAAGACAAAGTTCTCAAGATCACCGATGGTTCATCTACTAGAAAGGAGATATAAGAAATCCTTATCTGGTTGTGAAGGCATACGGAATGTTTTCCTTTCATTTCATAAGACAGGAAAAGTTTTATATGAGACAGAGAAAGGATTTTAGCTCAGTCTCATCAACGTTGAATTTTCATGATATTGTTTCCAAGTGGATTTCAAGTTTCATGTTTCAAGTTTTGCCAGGTTCTTTTGGATTTTGCATCATTGGATCTTATGTTTTTACCTTTCTACCTTGAAGTTTGTGGACTATTTGTTATCTGTTTCTATCATTTTTATTGCTTTGCTTACATATATCCTTCAACAAACTGCTTGCTGATTTTACTATACTGGTGTCTAAGAACAAAGATGTTTTTCACCCATCATTGCTCACCCTGATACTTCATTCATACATTTTGAAAATTTGTGTAGAGCACATCAGATTTTATGCAGGCATGTTTTATAATTTCAACCCACTTTATGCACCCACATTTACAATAGAAAAATGCTTTAAGAAAAAAACTGATAATAATATTTACTATTTGGTTAGCATTGTCCAAACCTATACTCTTGGTCTTCCATATCAAGCAACATTAATTTATTGTGATGTGCCCACTAATTCACTGAATTTCCTCAGTTCATTACTGTGCTGCTAATTTTTCCTCAAATTATCATTTTGTAATAATGTAACTAGTGATACAGCTGGCAATTTTAAGACAGGATTATACATGTGGAATATATTGGAATGCTGTATATTTGTTCTGAGTGGCTGCAAATCCTAAGGATTAAAGAAAAAGAGCTGTTTCTGAAGAGGTGCTTCAAATAAATTAGAGCGGTATAGTTCTAGCATCAAATAGGAGCTCTGGGAAATTGAGTAATATAATAAAAACAACACAAGGGATGATTAGAAATTAGACAAAGCAATCCATTCTCCTTATGCGGTAAAACAGACCACCCCCAACTGCAGGACAAACATAAATAAAACTGAATTTGTAATGTAGGTAAAAATATCTTTCTCAGAACTAGAACTTCAGAAGTCATCTGTATGAAGCAAAATTACTCAGATAGCATAGCGACAAGTTGGGATCTTTATAGAGGGGCCTTGCAATGATGTGATATTGCTATCCCAAATGCATAGCAATAAAAACCTTTATAGCTCGCCATACTTTGTAAGAGGCTATAAAATATTTTATTGTTGTACATTTGAGAAGAAATTGTAGGTTGCAAGTGGAAGAGTCATATGCAAGTTCTCCAAGTCTTTTGTAGACAAATGTCACTACTAAAAAATCTGGAAGCATTTCACTTCATCAAAAAGATTGCAAAGGGAACTATTCTCATCATTCACATTCATTACTCCCTCCTCTTTCTCTCTCCTCCCCCCCCCCCCTCTCTCTCTCTGTTTCTTTCTCTTTTTGAAGCACATTAATTACAATGGAGACAATTATGGCTAGAATCATTTTGGTGACTTAGGCCAGCAAAAGTCTCACAGACATTAGCATTCAATGAGGTGTAGCAGGAACAGTGGGGTGGAGATATATAGTGTATAGTGTCCGCATCAGGAGATAAATTTCCCTGCAGTTCTGCCTCCTGACATGGCTTTTACTGTGGCCCCCACTCCTTGACCCCCAGAAGTGTACACAACCCCTTTCTCTTTTTCACCACACCCCCACCATTGTATTTACACCAAGAAACAAGACCATGGCATAAAATAGCAAATGTCTTTTTAAAAATATATATCTTCAAGCATGGAGAGATGGGTTGAAAAGACAGTTTCAGACATGAGGTCGAAGTTTACATGATTTGCCTGCAGAGTTTCAGAAGTAGGGCTGGACAACATGCAAGGACAATTGTCCCTCCACATTTGCAAGTTAAAGTTCATAGATTTGATTATTTGTAGATTGCTGTATTTGCTATTGTGTCCACTGCTGTCCTACACATTATTGAAAATATATTTTTTTTCCTAGACATTCGTAGGTCCTCCAGCAAGACTCTGTCAGAAGTTGACCATAGAATCACACTAAAGAACCTACAAATGCCAAGAGGTTAAAAATGAGTCTATATTTCTGTTTTTCCCTACTTTCCTGTTTCCCAACTTCCATGAGTGTGGAAGGCCAACTGTATACTGTGGAAGGTTTGAACAATGGCTTCAAACTACAGGAGAGGAGATTCCATCTGAACATGAGGAAGAACTTCCTGACTGTGAGAGCCGTTCAGCAGTGGAACTCTGCCCTGGAGTGTGGTGGAGGCTCCTTCTTTGGAAGCTTTTAAACAGAGGCTGGATGGCCATCTGTCAGGGGTGATTTGAATGCAATATTCCTGCTTCTTGGCAGGGGGTTGGACTGGATGGCCCATGAGGTCTCTTCCAACTCTTTGATTCTATGATTCTATGAAGGCACTTCTGCCCATTTGTCTTCCCCTTGCTGTGACTAGATTTGCCACCACAGTGCCACTGAAAATGTGGAAAATTTTTAAAAACAGATGTACAATGATGTGCATGACCCCTTTTGAAGGACTGCTGCACTGCCAGATACCCCCTGAAAATGGAATTCAGTTTCAAAACAAGGTCCATGCTCTTCACAAATTTTATTTTAAAGCAATATTGCAGGAGGAGGGGTGACAGCATGATGATGAATGTGGAAAGGGGGCTACCAGGGGTATGAATCAGCCCACTGAAATTATGCATGACTGTTGTGATCATATACACAAAGAAGTAGCAGAATTTCCCTGCTTTATTTACCTTGGGGGGCGGGGTGGTTTATTTGAAGTCTTCCTAGGGACTACTCAAATGTGGCTACATTCATTTAGCTACGTGTATTTATTTAAATGTATGAACATGCATAGTCTTTGTGACCTTCTATCCATGATATGACAATAATCTAGGTCAGTGGTGGCAAATTTATGGCACGTGTGTGAGAAGGGGGATGCAGCACTTTCTCTCCTGGCACATGCGTCATCACCCACCCCCTGCTCACCATCCAGCCCCCACTCATGTATTCCTCAGATTGCCTGTCCTCCTTGCTTACTCACCTATCTAGCCACCCACTTGTTTTCTCACCTGCTGCTTCCCTGCTCACCCCCCCCCCACTTGCTCGCCCACACTCGCCCCTTGTTCGCTCACTCCCCCGTGTGATCACCTGCTTGTCTATCCCCCACCCCCATCCACTTGCTTGATTGCCTGCCCCTGCATGCTTCCTCCCCTGCTTGCCCCCCAGGCTCCCCTTTCCCTGCTCACCCCCACCCACTCCCAACCCTCCCTTCCACCCCACCCCCCAGTTTGGGCACCCCACCTCTAAAAGGTTCACCATCACTGGTCTAGGTTATTAATTTTCTAAGCCATTCCAGAATTGTATGTCATTGGAGATCTGCTTAGACAGTGAATTACAAGATATCAATTCTTTGAGTTAAAACTCCAAGGAGCCCAAAATACTAACCCACAGAAGGCATTGCCTGATTTATCCCTCAATGATTCACAGCTCTAGCTGTGCCTCCTTCCAGTTTGGCTCCTCACCGAGCACAAGAAGGCTGTTTTTCATCATTCAACCCTCCTTGTTGCAAAGACACAAAAAATTGCCTGTCCTCAGAAAGACATATTGAAAAGAGAACAACACATCACTGCAGCAGACATCATGATTTTTAATACACTGGTTCCTGAAGATATTTTTGGAATACAACTCCTATAATCCCTTACCACTGCAATTTTGTCTGGGGCTATTTTCCCATTTCTCCCATCTTCTGAACAGAGGCCACATAGAATTTCATCCCAACATTCATCTACCTGCAGTTGTACACATAATGCTGTCCAGCCCACACTGATGCAGCTTTCATTTGCTCTGCCAGTGGATGAGGAATCAGTGTGAGCTCATTTCAGAACTCATGTGCCTCGAAGGCACTGAATGAGCTTCGAGAACTATCCCAAGTGACAAATGGGAATGTAGCCAGTTTACAGCTACAGTGAACTGAGATAAGATGATTATTTCCATCCATCAAACAGATTCAGTATATAAAATTCATGATCTTCTGAGAGGATTTTATCTCTTCTTTCAATAACCATAAAAGCAATTTAAAGATACCAGCTTAACTATTACAATCTACAGTTCTCCAACCACTAACTCAGCTGTTGTCTCAAATCTGTTCCTATTAAGGATGTTCCAGGACTACCTAAAGATAAGTGGTTCTACAGGTCTATATTTGCTTTCTACAAGGAAGCCTGAGACTTAATTCATTTGGTCTCTGAACCGAAGGCATGGCTACAAGTCAACAAAAAGTACTATATTCAGGGAGAAGCGTGGTTTAGTGTTTCCATGCAGCTTAGATGGCAACATCCGCAATGTCTACGCTAGAGATCATAATACGTAATGTAAGACTGCTATGGGGCTAGAGTGCAAATGCCTTGTGCTAACAGGTTACTGGGAAGAACGTATTTTCAAATCTCAGTGAATAGCCATACTGCTGGAAATTCCCATATGTCGCTTTTGAATTCTAAAGAGGAGAGTGTATGTGAAAGGGAGAATTGTACAAAATAATCCATGGGAAGGAAAGAATGCTTATTGCACATGTCTGCTGCTTCCTCCCAGTCTCTGCAAATGCCAGCAAATCCCAATCCTTGAAAATACTTTCTTGGGTTGTTTTAAACTATCTCCCATCTTATGTCAAATGGCTTCCAAGTCTGGAAGTAAACCTATGGAAGAGAGAGAAATAGCTTTAGGAGACATTAGTTAAGATCCTCCTTGCATGGTTAAAAACTACACCCACTTATTTCAGTGGTAATTGCGTGACATTTCTGCTGAATGTGAGCATTGTACAATCAACTGTGCGTCTGTCAATGTGCTTGGTGTTATTGCAATTTCAGTGAACCACAAGTATAGCAGGCATTTCTCAGTTGCCATGTGCCATCCAAGAATAGGCAGCTACATGGGAAATAGTTAAACTTGCTGAGCTCTGGTTATGTGACTGTAAACTGAATACATCATAGCCCAAAAAAGGACTACTATATATAATGGGGATATGTATGCATACAACACCAATGGGATGCCAACCTTTAGTAGCAGAGATACAAATAATGAAGCAATCCTCTTCATATCCTGTTGACCAATTCAGACATATGCATCTCTTCCCAAATCTTCTGTAGACTCAAATCTGGAAACATATATTGAGTGTCCTTATATATGAGAGGGTCGATATCGCTGGAAGAGCCAGCACTCAATAGGCGTTTAAGTATAGGACAGGATCACACAGAAGGCATTGATTCAAATTTTCAATTAGCCATTGAAACCCATTAGGTGGTGTTGGCCAAGGCACACTTTCCCAGAATTCAATGCCAAGGCCCTCTGAACAGATCTTGTCAAGGAAACTATGTGATAGGTTCACATTAGGGTTGCCATAAGTTAGAAATAACCTGGAGAGAAACAATAACAACAACAGAGGGCTTTCATTGGCACTACTGAGGTTTTGTCCATGTCTCCGTCTACCCAGCACATTGCTTTCTCATTATAAATGGCAAAGTAACTCTCAGCACGAACTTGCCTTTCTTGTTTGCTATGTTTCTACAAATTCTTACCCCATGGGGCCTGTTGCCTCATGGATGTGCCTATTATCTGCTTTGGCACACTATCTTCCGGATGCTATATTAATGCTTTACTGTGTAATATAGAAAATGCCTGCAGGTCCCTTCTTGCCTTAGAATCCAGTGAAAACCTATCATATCTTCTCAAAACATAGCGCCAGTCTGGCATTGATTGTACACCAGTCCTCCAATAACTTGTTCAAAGTAGTGTCACTCTCCAGACTGTAGTATCACAGGGAGGGGGGAATTCCTTCATTAATCTCTGGTCATCTTAATTACAGAAAAGAAAAGCACTTCGGAATCACCTTCAAAGAGACAATGAGATAGTGGCCAGGCTGAAAGTCAACACGGAATAGTAGTATGAGATAAAATGGTTATTTTGAGCCATCAAAGCAAAATCATCCTTGAAAAATGGGTGATCTGCTAAGGGGATTCTTATCTTTCCTTCTACATAATATATTGTGTTGATCTGGCTATTTTTTTTGTTTCCAGTATAATTGGTCTGTTCCTCAAGAGGCCAGAATGTTCTGTTGGACTTGTCCAAAGGCTTAGGAAATTGGGCAAAAGGCCAGATGAAAATAGAGAGTCCATCTGACCACATTCACTTTGGGAGATCAGCCACCAGGTCCTGCTTGTTGTTATTTCATCCAAGTCAATCCCCTTGATAGAGATTTATTTTCTCCATGTGGTAAACAGCAAGCCTTCATGCAGTCATGATGGTGGCACAATTGCTGCAATTGTAAATATCTTCCAAACCTACATTGCATTGAGGATGAAGTTTCAAATCCTCTCCCATCAGCAAGCAAGGCTGTGACAATCAGAAGCAGCACCCCTGGTGCAATTCTTCCTTGCAGTCTCACTCAGTTGTGGGAGAGGACTTATAATGTCCTCCTCCGGCATCCTGATTGCCAGCTAAACAAATTTCCATTCTCTCAGTGCAGCTGTTGTTTGCTAAAGTTTGGTGGGACTGGGCCAGAAGATATTACTTAAGTATGCATACATATAAAATCATATCCCAACACACACACACACAGCATATTTGATGTAGACATTGAGCATCCCTTATCTGGAAATCCAAAATTATCCACATGGATGCCTGTGACAGTGACATCTATGCTTTCTGATGGTTCAGAGTACACAAATTTGTTTTATGCACAACAATATTTAAAATATTTAGTATGAATTATCTTCAAGGTACGTTCATAAGATGTATATGAAACATAAATTAATTTCATGTTTAGGCTTTGGTCCCATCTTCAAGATATCTCAGTATGTTCAAATATGCAAATACAAGTATTCCAAAATCCAAAGAAATCTGAAATCCCAAACACTTCTGGTTCCAATCATTTTAGATAAGGAATATTCAATTTGTAATTTTATATAGAGTTATATGTTGAGATTCTTGATATAGAATCACAGTATATGCATAAGTAAATACTAGGCAGTGTAGACTATTATTTTCATTTCAATATGTTGTACAGCAGTAATGTGCTTCTACTTTGAGTTCAAGATCATTTCTTCCCCCAACAGAATACTTGCATCTCCTCCCACACTCATGTGCCTTGATATAAATGCTCCTAAAATAATTTAAATATGAGCACGCACATGAATTATCTGCAGACCTTTGATAATATTTAAAAAATCAGAAAATTTGATGCAATTGAACATAGAGTTACATGCTGAGATTCTTGATGGAAAACCACATCAAATTTTCTGTTTGGTCCAGGTTTTGATTATTGTATCCAAGGAAAATATCACACACACACACACAAATAATCTTGATGCAATTATACATCCAAATGGCTGGTGGTAAGGAACCAAGCATTTATCAATGCAAAAATAAAAATGAAGTTATATGTGAGTGGGAAGCAAACTCCAGCACAGTTCTGTTTAACTTCAAAAGAGAAATGTTGTTAGTAAAATGAGGGACTATTATAAAGGAATTTCAATGGAAACATCAAAGAGATCAAATCTTCATGATGGCTTACCCAAAATGACATAAATATTCTCTCATCTAGAATGCATCTAGAGTCCAAATGGAAACTACTAAGACCATGAGATGGTCAACATGGCTACACTGGTGTGTAAAGAAAGCCATCAGAGAAGTCTTGCCCAAATGAGGTAAATGTGAAAAAAAATTAAACTTGCATAAAGAAAACCAAGAAAAAAATTAAGGATGCAAAAAAAAAAAGAATGTCAACAAACATATTACTAATATAATCAAAACCAACATTAAGTCAATATTTCAATGTGTCAGGAGCAAGAGACAGTTGGATCAATGAAAACCTTTTGGAAAACCAGAATTTCCATAACCTATCGGAGAAAAATGGCATTCACAACCATTTGAAAATTTGCAAAAGTATGATCTTCTAGAGAAGAACCAAAAAACTCATTTGAGTAAAATCTTCTCTTCAGTGGTATATAGCCACATGTACTTATGCAAGGCAACTTGGTTTCCAGTTGTTAGACTGATAACCTAGTTGTCTCTGATCTGTTAGGAATAGAAATTATGTCAATGCAGAAAATATAGGAGTTCTTCAGAAGTGTTGCCTAAAAATACATCTACTCTCCCATAACATATCTTGCTTCTATATCATGCTCTCAGGAGACAAAAATAGACTTCATTAAAAGTAACATATATGGTTTAAATATATAAATAAATAAACTTTATTTATATCCCGCCACCATCTCCCCAAAAGGACTCAGGGCGGCTTACAAGGCACTCCAGGGTGCACATATAACATACAGCAGGTAAAAATGGCACAAAAGTATAAAACAAGTCACATAAAATTATAACAACAACTGCCGTCAACACTTGTAAGATAAAATCAAAATAATACAATTTTAAAACAACAGTAGATAGAACTAACAGCCTTCATGTATTCAGCATACAACTTGTCCATCCAGTTACAGATAGGTTTGAAGTAGTTTCTCTGTGCAGGTAACCCAAGGCATCTTTCTTTCAATCAACAGCAACATCTTGCTCCGGGATTGTGGTGCAGCTGGCTGAGTGTCAGCTGCATTAAGATCACTCTGACCAAAAGGTCATGAGTTCGAAGCCAGCCCAGGTTGGAGTGGGTTTCCAACCAACTGTGTGTAGCCTGTTGTCGACCTTTGCAACCCGAAAGACAGTCAAGTAGGAAAATAAGGTACCACCTTAAAGTGTGGGGAGGCTAAATTAACTGATTTATGAGGCCATAAAGAAGACTCCAGCAAAGCATTCCAGCGGGGAAGCATGTGGGAATGCGGAAGTGCTTCATCAGCGTCGCAGATGGACGATTAAAGCAACAGCTTTCCTGGCGGCCAGAAAAAGTTAAATAACCTCTGTGTATGTCGACATTGAATGTTTGCCATATATGTGTACACTGTAATCCGCCCTGAGTCCCCTGCGGGGTGAGAAGGGCGGAATAGAAAAGCTGTAAATAAATAAAATAAATAAATCTTTAGATTCTAAGAGTCTAATGGAGGCTGTCCTCTAAAATGGAATCTGAGCTATGAGCAGCCTCAGACCTGATCATGTGGTCTGCAGCCCCTACCACAACCTCAAGAAACATAGAACTAAGGAAGCTGCATACACACACATACACACACACACAATATATATATAATATATATATAAACAAGTTACTGGTGGAGGTTTGAAGAAGGTTGCTCTTTCCAACAAAAATAATGACAGTAAAGTACTTCTGGAGGAATAAATTTTTGTGCATTTTTTTCTGCAAATTACAGAAACATGGAGTCATGAAAAAACTTGTCTTGCTTGTGCCTGGAGTAAGGAATCTCATGGGGTCTGAGAACTCCTTGAATCAAGGCTGCCTAAATTGACAAGACTTGGTCAAGTTTGTTTTGGAGATAGCGATACACACACACACACATGTATGCACACACACATATCTATACTCTTATACATAATGTGACAAATTTAACAGTCTTTTAAGTGCCACACAATTCTTTGTTGTCATATCACAAAAGTAGTATATGACTCAGACCTTTGCTTCTTTCCTCAGCCCCCACACAATATGAGGTTAATGCAAAAGTTGTTTTGCAAGGAGGATTATTTTTATGAAAAAGAGCAAAATGCACAGTGTTGGTATGCATTGTTCTGGAGCAGTGGTACGCGGATCGTACATTTTGTTACGAAGGCTCAAATCACAGAGGGGTTATAAAGACAAAAGCAAGCAAGCTGGGAAAGTAGAGTGCATTAAACAATAAGGGAGGATTTTCATGACAAGGTTAGAAGCCCTGGAGGCACATAGAAAAGCAGGGAGGGGGAGCTGATCAACAAAAATAGGAAGGGAATGGGAAAATAAGAACAAGAAAGCATACCTGGGGCTGTGCAATAAATACATATATAGCTATAAGGGAGAGAAAAGAGGCTCCTGTTTAGAATAGGTAGTACAGAGGTGTCTCTATTCTTCTTTGAAATTCTGTTCAATTTTGAAAAGCGGCCATGCATAAAGGGCACCTTCTTATTATAACTGATCTGCTCAATGTGTAATGCTGCTTCAGATGCAATCTAAGTGTGCTGATGGTTGTGTCTCTATGTATTACAAAATGTAACACAATTCTCAACAGTCCCCAGAGCCCTTGAGCTAATCCTACACCTTATGAAATCTGGCAGAAGAAAGCAGTTGCTTTCTTCTGTCAGATTTTGAAGCATATTCCTGTCATGACATGTGACAGGGATCTGCAGCTTTGGAACTTGTATCAACCACCAGGAGCCTGTTTACACTGGATAACTATAGCACTATTATTCCACTTTCACTGCCATGGTTATTTCCTATGAAATCCTAGGAGTTGCAGATTGAGGAGGTATTGAAACTCTCTCTCTAAACTGCCAATCCCAGAATTGCATGGGATGCAACTATGGCAGTTAAAGTGGAATTATGGTGCTACAATCTCTAGTATGAATAGTCCCTGAGGCCCCATCCAAGCGTCTTGGGTTACATTTATCCAACAGAAAACCAAAATGGTGAATTCAGTACTATTGAAATCAAGACAGCAGACAAGAAAAAGGGGGCCAGTTGGAAAGTCAGACTATTTGTACATTTGCTAAGGACATTCATCAATAAAAGAAAGGTTTTATTTTTAAATTGCAACATTTGTCACAGAAATAATTGAAAAATGATCAATGTGACATCTTCATACTTGCTGCCTTTTCCCACTTTGACAGATTGTTATTAATTTGTTTTACAAGTATTTCATATCAACCTTATAGTAATAGGTTGTAATCACCACTTTTTCCATTTAATTGTAAGCATGTCAAAATATATTATAAAAGACCACACCATACTGAGTGCATTTCTCTTACCCAACTTATCCAGACATTGCTGCAGAGTATTTCCACCCTCCCATCATCCACTTTCTGCAACATTGCCCCACCCCCCAAAAAAATTGCTGGGCATATATGAAATCAAACTAGTTCTCCCTGGAGACTAGAAGTCTATTTTCCAGATGTGAATTGTGTTTTGCCATCTCTGACTCATATCAATAAATGTTGATACACAGTTCCCACTAGGATTTGGTTCCAGGAGCCCCTGTTGATACCAAAATCTGTGGATGTTCATCTCACTAAATACTGTGGCATGGTAAAATGGTATCCCTTATATAAAATGGTAAAATAATGCTTTGCTTTTTGGATATTTTTTTGTGGAGGAAGGACAGAATCTGTGGTTATGGTGAGTTGACTGTATATATTGGAGTAGCAGCTCTCATCTTGACTTTGTGCTTCATCACATGACTGATTTTTAATGTTGTGATGAGGAAGCAGTGCTGCCAGTGTGGTAGGGTGACAGGATTGCCCCACTGCCTCTGCTGATTCATGGAGGCTGGCAAATCAATGAAGAAGACCTCATCAATATGATGAGGTCCAAACCAGATGAGCCTCTGCAAATCAAACTCAGAATATCTTCACACTTGAGCTTACTCCTGAGACAGGGAATCTTCACACTGGAGCATCCAAGTGAGTCTTCATACTTCAAGGAATCATCCCAAAGGTTGACTATATCCCCTCCAACATTTCAGAAAACTGGGGAATGTATGGCCAAGCAAAATCAGAATTAATCATGCAAAAGAACACATAGGTCAGGAGAGGCTGTAGAAGTTTACTTTTGCCTGAGTCTACTGAGGAGGGCAAGATTCTGCCCCACCTTTCTTCTTCCCCCTCCTGATTTAACCGAAAGCAAACTACTTTTGCATTCGGAACTCAGTTTAGAACAACTGAAGTAAACTGAGGGTGAAGAAGGGAGGAGCAGAAGTATCTGGGTTATTTTAAAAAATGAAAGACCTGCAAAAATGAGACCACAAAGGATTGAGACTGCTCCTGACAAATTGGGATATTAAAGCATCTGTGACTGGCCACAATTGTGGAAGAATCCAGAGTGCTAAGTTCCAGGCCAGAAGATCACCCCTTCTAATCAATAGCCTAGGTTCAACTCCAGTTGTTTTGGAGGCATTAAGAAATTGTACCACAAGAAGCTAGACTGCAAGACCACTGGCCCTGTTGACTGGAGAATTTGGGGAAGGTGCAATGAAAAAGTAACTTTTTCCAAACCCTGCCTGTTGAACACAGCTCTTAGAGATAAAGCAGTTCAGGGAGTTATGTCACAAGAGGTTAAAGTAATAACTGAGAAATAAAAAATCTTTGCCTTTTCTTTTTCCAGAATCTGTCTTCATTTCTTTCTCACAGTACCAAATGGATAAGTATGTGATCGTTGTTCTTCTCATTTATATTGGCAAATGGATTATCTCCTCTAAAACTTGGAAGGAGTTAAGTTTCCCCCTTCTCTGCTGTGTTTCCTTATCTGAGATTTATTGGACATCATAAATTCCTTACAAGGATGGGTCGATTCAATCAGCAGTTTTCCCCACCAGTAGATGATTTATTTGATTTATTCATTTATCAGAGTCTCCTTATGATGGAGAGGATAAAGATTTGCTCACTTCTTTGGGCTGGCAAGTGTTATTAAGGAGTTGGGGTTTGTTTTTTGTTTTTTTGTTTTTTGCAAGAGAGCACATGGCCTAATATTTGTATATGTGTCTCTGTTTGAGATTCAGTTTTTGCAGTGAAATGAAAAAGAGTCTTGAAGAAGATTCTCCTCATTGAATTTTTGGACACTCAGAAGTCACACCCAACCACCCACCCTGCATTAAAACATTCTTTCCACATCCAGCTACCACTAGTGCAGATTTGTTATCACTGCTGATCAGGCCCGTAGCCAGGATTTCATTTCGGGGGGGGGGGGGGTAAAAAAATTTCAGGGGGGGGTTCGGGGGGGGCTGAGTTTCGGGGGGGGCTGAGTCTGAGTGAAAGAGGGTCTAGCCTAGCAAACCTTTTGTATAATTACCCCAATACCCCCATACATATGGGATATATTGAGAATGGTGATCAAATCATGATATTAATAAACATAACAGTTTAAA
This sequence comes from Anolis sagrei, assembly GCF_037176765.1. Taxonomy (NCBI): domain Eukaryota; kingdom Metazoa; phylum Chordata; class Lepidosauria; order Squamata; family Anolidae; genus Anolis; species Anolis sagrei. The sequence goes on from NC_090021.1 coordinate 88,543,330, forward strand.
TAATGCACCTTTTCGCGAACCACCATGAGAATTTCGGGGGGGGCTGAAGCCCCCCGAGCCCCCCCCCCCCCCCCCGGCTACATGCCTGCTGCTGATGAATTCACCTGGCACATATATGTTGACAATGCAACAAGTATCCAGCCAGTGACTTCATCCCAGCCCCAGTTCTATTCACATGCAATTGGACTAGCTGCAGCATACAGTGAAGGCAAGCAAAATCCATGCACAAGACCCCACAAAGATCTCTATTGGATCAAACTGTTGGAGTTGCTATTCAAGTAGATAGTCCAAACAGTTTGATCCATCAGGAGTTTTACAATTCATCCTGTGGAATCCAAAGACACTCATACAGAAGAGTAACTTCTATGGTTCCTCCCCACAGGCGTAAAACCTGGACTCACTCTGAGTTGAATTTTTCCTGTCTTTACAACATCCCTCCATTTTCAGTGAGTATTGCAGATTATACCAGACTATTCCAGCTCAGCTCATTTCAAGCAAAGGCAGGCAATATTTCAAAGTTTGATTGAAAATTCAGAATATCCTATGACTTCAGGACAGTGTGGGCAGCTCCATCAGATCCAGTTTGGACCAGTCTGCTATCTACACAGAGCACCACCATAATCACCTGTGTTCATCATCCCCTCCTATCTACTAGCTGTGTAGGAGCCTCTGCTGATGCAACACAGGAGGCCACAATGGCTAGGGGCTCACATGGAGCACTATGGCAAGCTAGGAGCAGCAATGGCAACACGGGAAGATGAGGTGATGATCTATTGAGGCTGATCATTGAACCACATGGACTCCAACCTGCCACCACAGTTGGTTCAGGAGTGTGGCCATGGCACCCTCCAGGTCAGTACAGCACATTTCTCTTTGCCTCGAGGCTGAGAGAATATGACATGCCCAAGGTCACCCAGTATGGTTTCCATGGCTGAGCAAGGTTTCAGTTATAGTCCAACACTCAAACCACTATACCATCTTTCTTGCTGCTATGTCTCTAGGGAATTCCCTGGATTTCTCATGTATGATCTGCACTGGCTTGATGCTCCTGTAACTGTTTCCTTCAGCTATAGTCTCCTTTTCCTGGTGCTTGATACCTCTAGACCAGAGTTTTTCAAACTGTGCTCATCCAGATGTTTTGGACTTTGGCTCCTGCAATTTCTAACAGCTGGTAAGTTGGTTAGGATGTCTGGAAGCTGAAGTCCAAAAGACCTGGAGAAGCACAGTTTGAGAAACACTGCTCTAGACATAAGATGACATCATAGAGGCCATCCAGGTTCATCTCAGGAAACTATGAGAGAGATGGAAAAGCAATAAACCTGCCCTGTTTCTTCCCATTCTCTGATATCTAATGACACATTATCTCTCAAATTATATGTCCCTTATTGCCTAACTGACTTCAATACATTCACAGATCTGTCTTCCAGTAGTAGGAACTAGTCCAACATTGGATCATTTTCTACAAATTAAATTAATCAGAACTATTGCTTTAAATGTATGCCATCAGATTTGCCAAATAGTAAACAACTCAATCCTACCAGTAAGTCCTCATAAATTGGTACAATACGTATTCTTCAATGTGCTTGTAATATTCTTTGGCAGAGGTCAGAGACATTATTGATAGAAGCAGGAGAAATACAATTGCTAGAATCCCCTAGCCAGTATACCTACATCTCTATGACTTCAGCATTTACTAGTGGTAAGATGTAGCCTCAAAAACAAGGCAAAGCTCTCAATTATCACCTCCCCTTCAATAATGTGCCAGGGCATTTTCCTAGTATTTCCACAACCTCCACAATTCCCCAAAGTTCAAAGCTGTTTGGTTTTGCAACAATGACATTTCAATTGACCCTGCTTTTACTTAACCCAGGTTCCACTTTCCTGTGCTGTTAGAGCTAGCTAATGGGTATGAGGCATGTCTCATGTGGTTAAATGTAGCACTATTAGCACTACTAGACTATTTTTACAATATCCCTTCTTCCAAGAAGGATGATAGAGAGCATGCTATACTGTAGGCCACTCTTCATGTATCTTTACAGGAACATTATATTGACCTTATAGGTCTTCTAATTTGATCCAGCAATTTATAAACAATCAATCTTAAATATGTTTAGGCAGAAAGAAGCCCTATGTAGTTTAATGAAAGTTTCTTCCTGGTAAAAATGATAAGGATTACTTCTGAAAAGTCCATTTCCTATATATGTATGTTTACTCAAAAGTAGATCTGACCAAGATGGAATGTAACTCCCAGATTAGTATATATAGGTTTGCAGCCATGGGCATTTGCATTCCCTAGACTTCTACTTTTAAAGATTTTAGGAATCGATTCAAATCCAAGCCTTAAATGCAGCATTGCTTCAGGCTCTTGGCATCCCAATTGGCACACCAGCATTTAACCAAATGCATTTCGTAACATCAAACAGACTTAGAGATACATATCACTGACAGAGAGATGAAGAGTTATTGGCTGACAGGATTTCTAATCAGTTTGTCTTGCATGCTGCCTGATGCATATTTAATATGTGTTTGCAAAAAAAAAAAGGAAAAGTTGGCAAGGTTTTTTTCTCTACACACATAAAAAGGAGGCATAGCATAACAGAGTTTGGGTCTCAGAACAAATCTGGCAACAGAAGTGTCAGAGTACAAGAGAAGTTGACTGGCTGCTGCTTTTTTAAAAAAAAGTTTGTGAAGGAAATATGGATCTTCCAATTCTCTGATCATTCCTCAGGCTTACACTCAGTTTCCATTTTCTCAGTTAATTCTATTCTCTCCTAGGTAACTGGAATAACAATCTTTCTCCTATTTGTTTTTCATAATAACCAAAAGAACAGAACTGAATATCTTAAAATAAGAAAATATTCCATATTAAAGATGTGGATTGGGAATTCAACATGTGCATTTAACCTAGCGGATTCTGAAATAAGAATGAATTTATTACCCGCCTCTCCCTGTGGGTCAAGGCAGAGCACAACATCATTAAAACAAGAGATAAACAACACTATTAAAAGACATATGACGAGATACACAGAGTTTCCTAAAGATAGTGTTATTTCATGAGGAAGATGGTGAATTCCTTCATCCGGACAATGGCTTCAAACTACAGGAAAGGAGATTCCATCTGAACATTAGGAAGAACTTCCTGACTGTGAGAGCTGTTCAGCAGTGGAACTCTTGGCCCAGGGTGTGGTGGAGGCTCCTTCTTTGGAGGCTTTTAAACAGAGGCTGGATGGCCATCTGTCGGGGTGCTTTGAATGTGATTTTCCTGCTTCTTGGCAGTGGGTTGCACTGGATTGCCCATGAGGTAGGCATGTAGCCAGGGAGGGGCTTGAGGAGCTTCAGCCGAAATTCTCATGGTGGTTTGCGAAAAGGCCTTACTGGTGCATTATTTAATCTGTTATGCTTATTCATATCATGATCTGACCACCATACTCAATATATCCCATATGCATGGGGGTATTGGGGTAACGATACAAAAGGTTTGCTAGGATAGACCCTCTTTCACTGAGACTCAGCCCCCCCCCAACAAACTCAGCCCCCCCCCCCCCCGAATCGAAATCCTGGCTACGGGTGTGCCACGAGGTCTCTTCCAACTCTATAATTCTATGATTCTATGATCCACAATACTTGGGGAAAGGGGGAAAGGATAGGTGCCAGCATGTCACTAACAGGATGCCAACATAATGTTCATAGCACCTGAGATGGGGATAGAACTACATGGAGTAACCCAGTTCATGTCTGTACATTCATGTTAACTAAGTGTTCTAAATGTCTAGACAGCACAACTGTTAAGTTGTTTGTCTGTGGATTCAGAGGTGGCCCTAGGTAATTTTCAACGGTAAGCAAACAGTATTTTGCCCCCCCCCCCCCAACCAATCACTGATATATATTTTCTGTTCATCATGGGAGTTCTGTGTGCCATATTTGGTTCAATTCCATCATTAATGGAGTTCAGAATGCTCTTTAATTTTAGGTGAACTATACATCCCAGTAACTACAACTCGCATATGTCAAAGTCTATTTTCCCCCAAGAGCGCCTCAAGAGCGCCCCTGGGCAAAATCAACTATACTGCAAATGCTTAGTTTGCGTAATGGGTTGAGCTGCCCCTGTGTGGATTCACACCACTTCTGACATGGAAGCTCATAGTTATACATTTGTTGTTGTTGCTGTTGTTGTTGTTGTTGTTATGTTTGCTGTGTTCATGTTCTTCTGGTAACTTTGTCAGCTGAAACTGTATTTCTAAATGCTCCACTAATGCTTCAAGTTAGCACAATGCTAGAAATGTGGAGAACAAAGGAATATTTAATTTCGGAGGCACAGAACTCTTATTTGTGGAAAGTTTCCACAAATGACTTCATTTTATCTACTTTATGAGTGCATTCTTGCTCTGGGAAAAACCTCTGAAACAGGACAGAATTTTGTATGAAATAAAGATAACCTCATAATCTTCCTATCTGCCCAGAAAAAGAAGAAGAGTACTCAGGAACTGAAGAAAACCTTTCAAAGCACAAAGTAGATATTTGGCAAAAGGATGTAATGGTTCAGGGGCTAGCACTTAGTTGTAAGGGTGGTGTTTTTTTAAAGTTGTCAGAAAGAAAGAGGTTGTTTCCCAAACTGTAAAGTGTAAACAGTTTAAAATGGGAGAAGAATCAAAGGAACACAGCTGAGAATAAAGTTTCACTTAACATTGTTAACATCTTCCTTTCTTCTCTCCAGGATATTTTGACAAAATATGTTCAGAGAGGGGCTGCTATTGCCTCCCTTCTTAATCCAAATTTTCCCAGCAGTTTTCCATGACCAAACAAGGATTTAAACACTAGTCAAACACTCAAACCATTATGCCCCTCTGGGTTTTTTTCAGACCAGTTTATCTAACTAAACATTGAACCAGTTTCTATCCCAATTTCAAAATTTACCAGTTTAACCTTTTGAAACCAAAGCATTTGAACAAAATACCTCTACTAGCATATGTCTACTAAAACTATTTTTAATCAGGCAGCCTGTTTGATTAACTTTGTGACTCGGTGACTTCTGGTGAGTTCAATGGGATTTACTGCCAAATACCAAAGTAAGAAAAATTAAATTAAGTCTGAATCCAAGTGCTGTTCTCCTATTTATGGTTTTGAATTGACATTCTCAGAATATCCAGGCTGCCAAACTAGTGGCAATTCCAAAAATGTAAATTTTCCAAATTTAGTTGTATCTGCAGAATTTTATTTGATTTGTGTTTTTTATTATTTTCCAAACCAACTGAAATTATGGTTGGCCCCATTTTAACATTTCTCTCTCTTGCTATTTTCACACATATTTGCTATAAAGATATCACGCCAGCAATCAGAAACAAACATCAACCTTGTGGCTGCCATAGCAGATCAAGATGGTTCTTCCTATCAAGATGGTTATTCTTACCATGCAAGAGAAGTGGGGCATCTGTGTTTCTTGAGGTGCTAATGCAACACAGATCTCCCCATCTCTGGTCATTGGCCATGGCAACTGAGACTAATGGATCTGGGAGTCTAACTCTATGCAGAAGGGCAGTGATTCTCCGTACCAATAATTTGGTCTGTTTTTTTCTTCTATTCTTCTCTCCCATAAAACTCCCATTTTTATCATCCAGAAACAAGATGCCAGGGTGTTCAGGAGCTATAACTTGTGCAACTCTACCAAGGATTGTGGTCCCACAGGTTTCATGATGAATAAATTCTTGATTTTTGACAGTCCTGAATAAATTTTAATATTTGGCCATTCAAAGTCCTAAGCATGAAAGGCTGACACATACTTCCATGGTAAATGCATTCCTCTGTGTTATACTTCTGCACTTTTATGCTATATATCATCTACTACCTTTTCCTTTCACTCATCATTTTCAAAACCATTATAACCTTTCCATTAAAAATAAATGCCTTCTTTTGGATCTCTTCCATCAAGCAGCTTTACAGTGAAGGAGCTCAATCTATCACTGAGCTATTAATAGAACCAAGTGTTTGTGTCTGCCACTCTTGTCAGAACATTTCAAACAAACATGGTTGGGTTATTGTTTCATTTGTCTTTCAGATATTTTCCTATACACAAGATATTTCCAGGTAGCCTTTCACACTACACAGTTATAGCACTATATTCCACTTGAAATTGTCATGCCAAAACATCTTATGAAGTTCTGGGATAAGTAGTTTTGGGAAACACTAGAGAGCTCTGGCTGAGCATTCTACATTATTGTCATGTGCTTTCAATTTTTTTTCACCTCCTGCTGACACCTATCACTGGGTTTTCTGGAGCTGAGAATATGTGACTCGCCCAATGTCATCCAGTGTGTTTCAATGGCCAAATGGGGAATCAAACCCTAGTCTTCAGAGTCATTGTCCAATTCACAAACCACTGCATCACATTGGCTCTCATTCTAAATGCTCCTCCTTAAGCATCAAACCCTGCAATTGCATATTAATGGAAGTATAGTATTAGAATCATAGAGTTTGAAGAGACTAGAAGGGCCATTCAATCCAACACCTTGCTATGCAGGAACATCAGAGTATTCCCCAAAAACAGCTATCCAGCCACATTACAAGGCAGTGTATTCCACCATCGGACAGCACATACCATCTTCATAATATCCAGGTTGAATCTCCTTTTCTTACAGTTTCAGCCCATTGTTCTGTGTTCTATGATCTCATCAGATGGGCTACTTTGCCCATAGTATGCCACTTGTATTCCCTTTTTGTGATGGAGCCCATTACATGATGCAGATGTACTTCTGGTTGGGCATTGTTGGGAAAGAGGAGAGCAAACAGTGTATGCCACCATTGCAGCAACATGGGAGGCTTCCTGTGATGCCTTCAAGACAACAGCAGAGCCAGGTGGCAGACGCCCCCCCCTCCCCCAATGGGATGGGGACAGAGCTAAGTTGTGCTATGTAGAGAGTGACAGGTTCTCCACACACCCCGCCGGGACCTCATGAATTCGCCAGAATGCATTGCGAATCCCAAAGATAATATGATAAGGTCCTAGCTAGTCGGTAGAGAAGAGGAAAAAAACCTGTTCCATCTTCAATATGCTATTAAGTGACTCTAGTCTTTCTTAGTTGCCTCACTTCCTCTCATTCCTCCCCTTCCTGCCATCTGTGTTGGAGCTGTAACCATGACATTTCCTATTCTTCTTGACATAGAAAACATGCTGTTTCCTTAATAATTATTTTGTCTTTCATACTGACTCAGAACAGCCAGCTTCCACAGAAATCTATCAGCAGCCATGAGGAAAGATTCTTCTTCTTTTCGTGTCAGGAGTGACTTAAGACACTGCAAGATGCTTCTGGTGTGAAAGAATTGGCCGTCTGCAAGGATGTTGCCCAGGTGATGTCAGGTTGTTTTGATGTTTTAACATCCTTGTGGGAGGCTTCTCTCATGTCCCCGCATGGGGAGCCAGAGCTGACAGAGGGAGCTCACCTGTGCTCTCCCTGGATTTGAACTCTGACCTGTCAGTCTTCAGTCCTGCTGCCACAAGGGTTGTGCCATTGCACCACCAAGGGCTCCATGAGGATAAATGCCTGAACAGAGTTTACATTTCTGTATTTGTCAGGAGACATTGGGAGAGCAGAGCTTATGTTCTATGTCTGAGAAGATGATTTTCAGGGGGCACTAGGGGATTTATGTGATAAAGAGGCTTGCCAAAATTGCCTTGTCACTTTGCACAAGTGGACATGATATGAAGGGCTATGAAAGTTCAGCCTGCGGTTATCGATCTGAGGCGGCCCATTCACACAGGCAAGATAACCCATTTCAGAAGATGCATGTAAGAACCAATTGACACATATCATACTGTCTATATCTAACTTTAACACTTCTTTAAAACTCCTGCACCAGGCAGGGAACAAAAAAAAAGGTAGAGCTATTATAAATCGTGTCAGAGCATCTTACTTTTTCTTAATTCATTACTCTGCCCTATTTTTAGTGCAACAAAATACCTTTGTTCTGAACAAAAGAGAGAGAGAGTCTTTCAAGCCCTTGGGCACTGGTGAATACGATTTTATGCAACCCTCAGGCGTCTCTTTATCAAAGATTATTAGCAGAACAATGCAGAATTTAAACCAACTCTGCTACTTTATAATCTTTCTGTTACTTACAAGGCTGTCTGATTTTCTCCTCCCATTGGGCCATCCTATTATTTTGCAAATCCAAACACCTTATGGCTCCCACCCCACTGCACAGAACTTTTTACCTTCTTAGCACATAATCGCTGGCATCCCATTTCTGTCTCTCTGTATTACATTATCTAAGTTCTGCCTTGCGGATTTCAGGCTTTTTATCATAATAGCATATCTTTCCTGTTTGTATCTTAACATGCTGTTTATAGAGTTTTGAGCTGTTCTCCTTGCTATCTATTTTTTTAATGGAACCTCTCATGCATACATATAGCATTAATGTGGACAAAATATTTTCAAGGACAAAGGAGGATTACAGTGGGTTAATCTCCAGATGTAGTTCTGGAACGGCCAAAACAATTCTATTTCTAGCACTCTCAGAACACCAAAATATGCCCAATACATTGGGGTGAGGAAAAATTACTTCTTTGGACTACAACCTCTCAAATCTCTCAGTCAACACTGAACAATTTATTAATCATGCCACTTTGATGTGCTATTCCTTGTCCTAGTATTTCTTCTTCTCCTAGGTGACCAGCACTATGTTTAAAGTGGATTTTCTAAAATTGAGAAATGTATGGAGAAATGAAAGCAGCTATTAAAGGCTATTTGCCTATGAAAAAATATTATGTTCTAGCCAATAAAGAGTGGGGTCCGCTGTCTAAGGCTGCAATCTTAAATACATTACCTATAGGAATCCAGATTGAAACCAATGGGATTCCCCTCCCCCCCCCCCTTTATAGGAGACATGAATAGAATTAATCTGGAAATTGTTTTTCTTTAAAGTGAAATTGTAGCACTGAGACATGGAAGGCCATTACAATACTTACAATGTATTTTTCTCATGTCAGAAGTGAACTTGAGTCACTATTGGTGTGAGAGAATTGGCCATCTGCAAGGACATTGCCCAGGGGACGCCCGGATATGTTACCATCCTGTGAGAGGCTTTTCTCACATCCCTGCATGGGAAATTGGGACTGACAGATGGGAGCTCACTCTATCTTGTGGATTCAAACTGCCAACCTTCAGGTCTTCATGTCAGTTCAGCCAACACATGGGTTTAACCCATTGCACCACTGCGGCTTCCAAAGTATGCAGCACAGCAATACACTGTGAGTCAAGACAGATAATTGTATCTTTCCTAAGGATGTTTCCAGTATTTCCATTTCAGTGTTAACATTTTCTGGAGCATCAGGGGCATTGGAGGTGGGGTGTCCAGAACAATTTCCTTGGGTAGAGTAGACCCATCCAAATAAATGGCATTGAAATTAATAATCATGGCTCAGATGCAGCAATGTTATTGTGTATTAAAACTATTACAAAGGCTAGATCCAAGCCAATGGCTTTCCCCCACTTAGCATTTGGCTGATCCTCAGAGTCATGCCTGGGAAGGCATTTGAGAACCCTGCATGACGTTCAGAGTTACATAATTTGTTTTTTAAATGCGAGAAAATCCAGATTCAAATCACTATGCAGCCCTGAAGGTCACTGGCCAAACATATCAACCTGTCCTGTATCAACCTATCCCTCTAATGTTATGGGACTATTTGGAGAAAAACTTCCAAACTCTCAGGTACTACAGATTTGCAGAGTTTGAAAAAGTTTCTTTTCAAGACCATGAATCCTCAACATGATGGTCATTGGCCCTGCTGGCTAGAGAATTGTGGCAGTTGTCATCCAAACAAATAAACAAACAAACTACTTATTCCCATTCCTGAAGATAGCAACCAGGAATGTTTATAGCTCACCATATAGAGAATCACTTCCTCAAAGTAGAATTTTCAGCAACAACATTACTATCTGTTCAGCACCAGTCAAAGACTTTTATTTCCCCAGCATTTTAGTGCCTTGTCATTTCGGCATGCTTGGACTTAAACTACATTTTGTTTCAAGTTTCTAAAGCACTCTGGAATCATTTGCTGAAGGGTGGTATATAAATCTTTTAAACAAATAAATGTTTTTATTAGAAGGAATAGTCTTGTTCATATTCTCTCTTTCTCCATTTCCTCCGTCATTGGCCAAGAACAACTGGGAAGCTGAAGAAACTGTCCTGTCATCATTTAGTATATTTTAAAGAAGACTTTGCTCTGAAGCATGTTATTGTTCCGGATGCTAAAATCCGTGACAGACTTTCAACCACCAGCCGGAGGGTAGCTTGTAACCTAAAGAATGTTTTCCTGGCCCTTTAATTCTGGCTACTACATATATATGATAATGATAGGTTTGAAATGGGTTATTCTGAACCAGGAAGATGAGATAATCTGCCTATTATAAAAAGCTTTAGTGCCTCCCAGCAAGTTAATGGAGTTTGGAATGAGTTTGCTTATGTGTCTCTACGCAGAAAGTGATCCAATGGCAAATGACACAAGCAAGCACTTTGAACTTAATAGAGCAATACAGCTCACACTCCTGCCTGCACAAAACTGAAGAAGGGGAGGAGAAAGGGAAAGCACTCCAAGACCAGTTAGGCTACTATGCCCAATTGCTGATGAAAACCTAGGGGTGCTCTATTGCATGTGTCTGTGGTGCAAAAAGGGGGGCCTGCAACATGGAGTGGAAATGAGCAGTGGAGGCACAACTGTCAAACACAAAAGTATGAACTGCACTTTCATGTGGCTTTACAGCACTGGGGGAGAAATGGATTCTGACAATTTGCAAACTATGGAGCTGTAGGAAGTAGGGAAATCTAATGGGAAATGGACACAGCAGTCTTCTTAGGCAAAAAAACTGCTTTTTGGTGAGTCTTAGCCTTTTGAAGGTTCAAAAAGTGCAATGCTCTATATGAGTCTATTTCCCAGTGCTCCCATTACCTATTTTCTAGTGCTGCTAAAACCAAATGCTAAAGTAGGTCTACTCAGAATAAAAACCCATTGACTTCAATGGGATTTACTTCCAAATAAAATCAGACTAGAATTGCTACTTCAGTCTGTTTAGCTTGGAGTGCATCTGTAGAATTAATGTAGTTTGCCATGGTCATTAGCCATCTCTGTCAAAGAGTGCTGGTGCTTTACCAAATTACAAGTTTCACCTAGCATTGAGCCATGGCAATTAAAGTGGTATCAAACTGCATTAATTCTACAGTGCAGATATGCCCTTATCTGCCGCATTTGTAAGTAACCTTGAATCCCCTGTGGGGTGAAAAATGAAGGATATAAATGAAGCTAATTGATTAATTGATTAAATTTGTGAAGAAGGGAAGAAAATGATTCAAAAACATGCAAATGTGAGTAGATCAATAGATACCACTCTGGCAGGAAGGTAATGGCACTCCATGCAATCATGCTGGCCACATGACCTTGGAGGTAACTACAGACAATGCCAGCTCTTCAGCTTATAAATGGAGATGAACACCAACCCCCAAGGTTTTCAGGGGAAAACCTTTACCTTTATTTTCCCTAGAAGTAGTAGACTCTCTCTGAACTCAGCTGGAAATCTTTCTGTCCCTTCCAGGGAGAATGAGTTTTTGCATGACAGCTTCAGAGGGGCAGAGGGCTGCACGTGCAAAGTTTGGTCATAAAATGTGACATTCCTGACTGACGGTGTGGCCAGCAGAATGAGAGGGGGCACTACTTGGATAATGAGGCAGAATGTTGCCATTAAGGAAAGGAAACAAGAGAAATGGGGGAAGAAGACACACACCCATACCCTTCAACATTGCAGAGATGAAATCCAGGACGTGTGAGGCCAAGCAACATCAGATTGTGGACAAAATGGCAAAAATTTCTAATGAGGAAGAACTTACAGGACAGGCTAAAACAGTTTTTTTTTTTTACCTGAAGGCCCTTCCAGACAGGTCCAATATCCCAGGATCTGATCCTAGGTTTTATGTTTATCCCAGATTATCTGGAAGTGTGGACTCATATAATCCAGTTTAAAGTAGAAAACCTTGGATCAGATCTTGGGATATGGGGCCTGTCTGGTAGGGCCCCAAGCCTCCTGGGAAGGGCAAGACATCACTCTCTTTTGTCCTCTCTCCTCCCACGGCTGAGATAATTGCAAACCCACTTTGCAGCAACCGAAGTAACTGAAGGATAAATGAGAAAAGTGGGAGAATGAAAGACAAACTGGGAAATTTTTTAAACAGCTGAAAAGGTGGAAGGATAAAGAACTAATTGGGATTATTCCTGCTAATGAGGGCAGTTGAAGGGACATGTACTTTTTAGAAGAAGTGACTGTGATTTGGAATTGGGGGGGGGGGGATGTCATTTTAAAAATCATTTTTAAAAAGAGGTGACAGCTGTAGAAGTAGAAACGAATAGTTGCCAAACATTATTACTTCATATGGATTGCCCATTTAAAGGCAGGGGAAAGAGGCATAGATACTGCTAGCACTGTACCTTTAGCTCAGCCTGTAAAAAAAGAGAGTGAGAAAGAGAGTAGAATATTTAAGTAATAGCTCATTCATAATGTGCATTTAGCTTGTTAAGGGTGTCTCACCTCCCTAGTTCTTCTTGTTTCTTTCCCCCTCGTCCCATTTTTCTATTAATGAACAACTTGTCATGACATTACTGACTTTTGTAAGAAATGAGTGTCTGACAAGTGTAATGAGCACTCCTATTTCCTGAGAGCTTGCACTTTGGAAAGATACTCTCCCCAGAAATGGACCTAATGTGTTTTTTAAAAAGACCTTCTCTTCTCATATAAAAAATGGTGCACTGTATTAATTAAGAGTGACACAGAATTGAATGCATTGTCTCAACCTGGTTTGTGAAAAAGTGTTTACCTATCTATAGTACTTGGAGAGCTGCAAACAAACTCATGTCTTTTAAAAAGCTCATCTTTAGAAAACTGTTCTAAACTGGCCTTGAATTGCTGCAAGTCTTTCATAGAAACCAAACTCATGGATGGATCCTGACCTCAGTTAGCCCTAACTATGTAGTAAGCATTGTTCCAGTACTAAAAGGCAAGGCAACATAAATAAGGTACTGCAGAAAAACCATGCTTTTCACAAGAAAAAGGAAGTTATGGAGAAAAAAAATCTAAAATCCCTGCTTGACCCCTAATTTTGTTAGCAATCTGGGGGCATGGCTTTTTAACTACTAACCTGAGAAGAAATCGATGCAAATTCAAAGAGATTTAATTCTCAAGTAATAGAAAGTAAGACAGTTTAACCTAGAAAATTTTGTTCCAGTAAGAAAATTGTTTTGGAACCTGCCTTTCCAAGAACAACTTATATTTGTACTGGAAGCTGGATGCAAACATGTCATTCTTGTAACCCACAAAGCTAATGTAAACACTGATGAAGCAGCCCTGTTTTACCAGGGTTAAAACTACCCCCAAAGAATGCTGCTTGGGCAGTGTTTCATGATGAAGAATTTATGTTGATCTACGTGTAGGGCACACACCACCAGTCTCTCTGAAAGCTTTTATATTTCTTATTAACAACCACATGGCTATGCTGAAACTTGTGGGTTACAGCATAATGGTTTGCTTTTCAGCCCATAATGTTTCTCTCTGGACCTATCCTTTCTCTCTCCCCATCTCATCTTTCCTTATCCTTCTCACTGCTGTTGCTTATTATTCTCATTCTTCTTTCTTGCATTTTATCTTTTTTGTTTAATCTCCTTCCAACTTTAGTCCTCTTCAATGAGCAGAGCAACATAAATCTCACAAAGGTTTCATTCACCCAACAGGAGCTGTGGTGGCGCAATGGGTTAAACTGTTGTGCTGGCTGAACTGCTGACCTGAAGGTGAATCTGCGATATGGGGTGAGTTCCCATGTGGGGACACGAGAGAAGCCTCTTACAGGATGCTAACACATCCAGGCATCCCTTGGGCAATGTCTCTGCAGATGGCCAATTCTCTCACAGCAGAAGTGACTTGCAGTTTCTCAAGTTGCTTCTGACACAATTTTTAAAAAACCACAACAAAGAACACTAGAGAATAAATTTCAGATGAAGGTGATCTGGGTTTTTTCAATAATTGAGAAAAATCAACATTGTTTTTACCATACAATTCTGAAACCAGAAAAAAGTAATTCAAACACAGATGTTCTCTCATCCTTAGTTTGGGTGCTCTTAGAAACAAAGGTTGGGAATGTTACATTTTGGGCTATAACTCTTACTGACCAGGGTGGCCACACAAATCTAAGAGCTGTAGCCCAGAAAGTAAACTTTCCAATCTCTATAGTTAGATTCCCTGGAAGAGTTCAGAAGGATAGGGAAAGGCTGCACACAATGGCTTTGGAATACTGCTAGAGGGTTCCAACTAGAAAATGTGGAATCCACCAGTGATCCCTGATGAATCCTATGTTTCCAGGCCTTAATAGTTTACACAGACAAGTTGCCACATGAGATGGAGGTGGTCAGCATGCTTTGCCAAATGTGCCCACTCCTCCTGTTCAAAGGCAATTTGTTTATGAAATATGAGGCTGCTATGCATTAAGCTAAATGTCAGTGGTGGGGCTGACCTTCAGAATAACAGACTAAACACTTGAGTGCAGGGAAAGTGTTTCTGTGAGGTTCATTTAGCACAATTGCTTTTTGAACTATAAATACAAAACAAGCAACCTTCATAAAGCTTACAGGGACTTCTGTAAAGGGTAGATAGTGGGCTATGCATCTTGATCCGAAGCACTTCGGGCGAAGGCAGATGCTGTACCCAGAGACTGATTAACTATTAAGCAGTGTAACACCCTGTCTGTGAAGTAGCTCAGTGCAGGTCATGGCCATCTTGCTGTTCAGAAGAAAGAATGAAAACTCTAGAAACTCTATTCTGCTTAGTGAAGGGCTGTTAAGACTGCTATTCCAAGAATGCTTTAATGTGAGTTCACTGACTTTGGGGAACTTACATTAAAATAAACGTCCTTGAGGCTGGACTGTATGGATTAGTTTAGGTAGGACAAGACACAATTAAGGGAAGCCATAAAAGTGGATTTCAACTGTCTGAAAGAACTCCACAAAGAAGATTGAGGAGGCTTTTCATTGCTGCTTCAAGGGATAAAGGCCTAAATCAGGGGTGGGAATTGGTTAGCTCTTTAGATATGACTGGGATAGATCTTCTAGCTTTCTTCATCATTGGCTATGCTGGGTAGGCCTAGGAGATTAGCCTAAGTGATGGTAAAACTCCCAGTTTTCTGTAACTTCTGAAAAATGACACCACTGCCATTACCATCTCCAGTAGCTTCAGTGCATGCTTGAAAAGCAAGATGTTATTGTTCCTTTAGCATCAAACATCTGCACCCATTGTCATAAAAGTCTTTATTCACACTGAGAGCTCACCCAGACCTGAATCCTCATGACAGCCCCGAAAAATTGGTTTCAGGCACTTTTGAGAACATATTTGACAGTTAGTGTATACTAAATACAGGTCTGCACTATCTATTAGTCAGTGCCAGTCTAATACATTTTGCTGCCTAAGGCGGGGAAGGAGATAGTGTTCCCATCTATTAAGTTCAGCATGCATACTGTGTTGCCCCTAAAATAAGACATACTCATAAATAAGCCATAGCAGGATTTCTAAGCATTTGTGCAATGTAAGCCATACCCTGAATATAAGGCATTGTGATAGGTGTGGCTATGCAGCCTACTTGGAAAGAATAGGAGTAGTTTCTTCCCAATCCTAGGTAGAGAAAGAAGATCCAAGTCAAGTTAGCATGCATTCACCACTTCAGACCCTCATTTGAACTCCATCGAAAGGGAAAATGGGAAATCCACTCTATTCCTATTAAGAAGGTCTCTGCTTTTGATGACATTTCTTGGCCCATGTTTTCAATTGGGAGCTGGAAAAGTCTATAAGATTTTGAATGAATTTGAGACTTAACTCATTGGATGACAGTGGGAGAGCTACGAGGGTTGAATGAAAAGTAATGTCTCCACCTTTGTAACTCCTCAACAGATGGCCATATTGGTATGCGGCAGATACTGGCTTGTTCAGTAGACTCTCCTCTACAGTTCCATTTTGGCAGGAAGCAATAGCATTGAATGGTTGTGTTGTTAAAGTACAAGGTATGGAGCCCTGCGCAGACGGTCAGTCAATGCAACTTAAGCAATGTGCAGTCATTGAATTCTTGACAGCAGAAGGTGCACCCCAAAGGAGATTCATCAGAGAATGCAAGCTGTTTATGGTTATTGTGTTGATGTGAGTACTGTGCATCACTGAGTGAGTAAGTTTAAAGATGTTGAGGTGGGAACATCTGACTTGTTTGAGTTGGCCGTCCTGTGACAGCAAACCACCGAGTTTCACAAGCAAAAGGTTGACAGATTGATTTCGAATGATCATTGTATCACTCAGAAATTTCAAGCAGAATCGGCATTTCACAAGAATGCATGGGTCACATTATTGGAAGATCTGTGCACGATGAGTACCCAAGATGCTGACGCCTGAAATGAAAGCGCACAGACTTGAAACTTCAGAGACTGGATCTCACCACCATATGACAGCCTCCATACAGTCCTGATTTAGCACCATCTGACTTCCATCTGTACCCGATAATGAAAGAAGATCTGTGGGGAAATCATTATGCTTCTGATGAAGATGTTGAGAGAACTGTGAGATGCTGGTAGTAGAAACAGAGTGTCTACTTCAGAAAACATGTTCATCGTTGGCAGAAATGTATCCAATTGTCTGATGATTATGTTAAAAAGTGAATAGTGGTAGTTAAAGAGCACATTTTAAAGATTATTTCTGCATTTGATTTATTAAAACATTCCCATCCAAACCCAAGTAACGAAGGTGGAGGCATTACTTTTCATTCAACCCCCGTAGTAGCAAAGGGAAGACATAGCCAAAGCAGCAGATGCCACCCTCTTCCTTCCTTCCTTCCTTACTTACTTACTTAATGATATATATGCCTATGGGTTCTGATTCAACACTGTGGAGCCTATCAGGTAGGAAGGTTAAAATCAGAAGGTGAGTATTTTCAGGGAGGGGAGAGGGCTTTGGACCATACCAAGAGCAAGCAGAGGGGTGTTTTGCCTTAGGGAAGGCGACTGCATTGAAGAAAAGGGAAAAAGTCCGTCCCCCCACCTTGTGTTGTGCAAAAGCCTTCCTTTCTCTTTAAGAGGCTCTGAGAAACTGGCACTTTGCTGGAGGTCTTTTATTTATTTTTCCTCAAGAAGACTGCTGTACCATACTTAATAAAAAATAAGACATCTCCTGAAAATAAGCCATAGTGTGTCTTCTTGGGGAAAAATTAATATAAGACAGTGTCTTATTTTAGGGGAAACAGAGTAGTACCTGAAGCTACCAAGTAATGACTGGATGAAACAGAAAGCAGAGTTTGAAGGTGATCCTTTTTTTTCTTTTCTTTTTTATTACAACTTCCAGAATTGTCCATGCTGGCTAGGCCATTCTGGGAACTGTAATCCAGAAACAAATGTTTTAAGCAGTGGCTAGATGGCCATCTGTCAGTGGTGCTTTGATTGTGTGTTCCTGTATGGCAAGGGATTATACTGGATGGCCATTGTGGTCTCTTCCAGTTCTATGAAACATGACTCTTCCAAGCTGTGCCACAATCATTTCTTCCACTTTCTGGCAGCAGCTTCATCATGTGCTGTCCTTCCACAATATCAAAAGTCTGCTGCCAGCCCTACTATTAGCTACGACTTTCTGCTGGGTGAAGATAGAACACATCACATTCTTGATGTGTTTCTGTCCTCTTAGAGCTAATGACTGTGCAATTTACTCTGCATATATTTCGCAGGCTCCTATTTTATATTCACTTTTTGAATTAAATAAACATTAGAGTACCAAAGTTGAAAGGGGTGGAGGAGCCCAGCAGCCTGAACCGGGACACTGTGCCCTAAAGCTTGCCTGCTCCTGTCCATTCTGCTCTTGAATAATGCTGAGGCAGACTGTCCTCATCCTGAATGGTTATGTAGAAATTGTTTATTTTTCTGTAATTTAATCCTATTGCTTCTATTCTTCCCCTTGCTGGACATGGATGACAGCTGTTTTCTCCTTCTCCTTTAATGACATTTCTCCAGACTGAAATACATGACTTTCAATCCAAATAATTTATCATCCTGTTACATCTCCTCCAAATGCTTTCGAACTTGTCAACACTAATTTTCTATTGTCTTGCTCACAAGAGTACACAGCATTCCTTGTGGGGAGAGGGGGCTTCAAAATATGCAGGCATCTCATCATAAAAGAAACAAGGAAGACGCTTTGTTTCTCTCTCTTATTGCAAGGCGTGATATCATGCCAGATGAAGCAGAATGCACAGAAAGGCAATTATTTGTTTTTACCAAACACAATTTTTATAGCATTGAGCAGTGGGAGGAGGGAGAATCGCTTCTCTACTAAAAGAAAATTCTAAATCACCAGATACTGCAAAAAGGATCTAAATATGCTTTCTGAATGTTTGGTTTCACATTTGAAACCTGTCAATTTGGATCAGGATTTAAACTCACTAAGCTTGTGGGTTGGAGTCAGCATCAGTGATGTTTCAAATGATAAAAGTCCATGGAGTTAATATTCCTCTCTCCTCTCCGACATCGTCAGTTTTCTCTGCATAGCAGTTTTGAAAAGTTAGTTGTGAGGCAAGATGGCACTATTTAGATTTCACATGAAAAGGTTCGTTGCAATGGAACAACATTTTAAAAGTTTATTTTCAGTTACTGGGTTTGTCTATTTGTTTTGCTGTTGGCCTCAGGGGAATTAGGGAAGTAAAGCCGCCATTGCAAAGCAATTATTATTCTGCCATTTGCTTACACATCATTGTTGACTCCAGTTCAGGGTCTTTCAGGGTCAGTGATGTAGTGGTAAATTTTGAACATCAGAAGCTCATTGTGACAGTGCCTTGAGCTATAGCCTTCCTGGGATAGTCTACCTCCCTGCAAAGAGAAGCAGCAATGCCTAGATTATTAAGATTCTCTGTCACTCACAGAATATTCAGCTGGCAAAAGGCGTTCTAGTTGCTAGCCCACTGGATTTTGGCTAGAGAGACTTCCACTCATATCTCTTATTAGTCCTGAAACTCACTGGTCCAGTGACCATGAACAAATTATCTGGGCCTAGCCTGCTTTGTAGGCTTGCTGGGAAAACAAAATACTGTAATCAATAGTTATTTGTGTCAGTCTGAACTCTAGGGAAAAATTGTGAGGCACAACTGTGAAAATAAGTCCTAGATTACAAGAAGGGAGCATTTTAGTCCCAAGAGTCACATCAAGATTCAATTCAGCACTTGACCATGAAACCCATTGGGTAACTTTGGGCAAGTCTCAGCCTCAGAGGAAGGCATTGGCAGACTTCTAAGCAAACCTTTCCATGGAAACCCTGTGAAAGAGTCATCTGGGTTTGATGTAGGTTGTAAACAATTTGAAAGCACACAATAACACAACACAATACAAAACCAAGCCTTCAGTATAGGTCTATGTCATTTTCACATATCTGCTACTTGCCATGTACATAGAATCATAGAGCTGGAAGAGACCTCGTAGGCCATCCAGTCCAACCTCCTGCCAAGAAGCAGGAAAATCACATTCAAAGAAGCCCTGACAGATGGCCATACAGCCATACAGATGGCCATACAGTTGTTGTGGGAAAACTGGAGGGGGATTCTTTTTTGACAATGACTTTTTGCACTGTCAGTGTAATAGATCAAGACAAAAAATGCCATTTTGGTAAATCATAACATGTTCTGGTTTTATTAGGTTGCTCCCATTTTGACCCAGGAGGCACTGAAACTGTCCTCCATATACTGGAATCCTCATTGAGGTGAGAGAATAACTCACTTAGTCCAAGGGTGATTGTTCCTGGTGACTGAGAATTAAGGGACCATGTTATATAATGTGTGCATTCAAATTGTTTCTGATTTTTTGTGACTCTTACATGTCCCCTTCATGGGTTTTCCATGACACAATTTGTTGAGATGGGCTTTACCACTGCCTTCCTCTGAAGATGAGCAAATGTGACTTGACCATGGCTGAGCAGGGATTTGAACCTGGGTCTCCCAGTTTCATAGTTCAGCACTCAAAGCACTATGGCACACTGGCACATTGGTAAGGCTCATTTTAAAATATTTTTCACTGGTTGTAGGATGGTGTTACATAGCAAAACATCCTAAATATAATGAAAAGATACATCAATGCCTTTGAAAATAAGGCTCTCACCAGGTGAATGTATTACTCTGGATGTCCAGCAGATGACATCATTATGCCTGCTGCACTGCACTCCCTGAATCCCTGGTGCTCCCTCTCCTCTACACAGCTATTCTGTCTTGAGCAAGAGCTGCATTATAGTTTGCAACCCTTAGGCAAACCTGTCACAGGGTTTACTGAGTCCAAGAGTGTGTGACTTTCCCAAGGTCACCCTATGGGTTTCCATGGCGAAGCAGGGATTTGAACCCTGTTCTCCAGAGTTGTCATCCAACGTTGAAATCACTACGCCACACTGGCTCTGATTTTAGCAATAGCTGTTCCCTCTATTACAATAGTTCCCAACCTTTGCTCCTCCTATTGTTTTGGATTTCAACTCCCAGAAATCCCAGCCAGCTTACCAGCTGCTAGGAATTGTGAGAGGTGAAGTACAAAACACCTGAAGGACCAAAGGTTGGGAAGCAGTGCTGCGTTGGGTTGATACAGAAAACAGGTCTAATGTTATCAATGTAGAGAAGGAAGGGGGAAAAATGAGTCCCTGGTTAAGCTTGCTCTGTCACAATCCTGGTGAGTGGGAGGCTGGGGAAAATACTATATTGCATATCAGCCATTTTATCAAATATTTAATAGGGCCAAACATTATAAAAGTGGCAAAAGAAGACCTGCCCACCCTCATGTTGCTTTAGGTGGGTGGGTAAAAATGCCCTTCAAAAGAATAAAATGATGTCTTCAAGAAAATAATGTATGTTCCTTGGATATTGAGAATGGATTAGATGCCTATCGCATATGTGTGGACTGGATTCACACACACACAAACAACACACACACACACACACACACACACACACACATCAATTTACTTTTGATGGCAGAGCAGGACTAACATTTAATAAAAACAAGGCAGGGACCATCTCCTTTCAACTTTTTTACATGTCACGAGTGACTTGAGAAAATGGAAGTTGCTTCTGGTGTGAGAGAGTTGACCATCTGCAAGGACGTTGCCCAGAGGACGCACAGATGTTTACTATCCTGTGGGAGGCTTCTCTTATGTCCCCACATGAGAAGCTGGAGCTGACAAACAGAAGCTCACCCCACTCCTTGGATTAGAACTTTTCAGTTTGCAGTTTAACCCACTGTGCCACCGGGGGCTCAACCTGAGTTATTTTACCTTAGTTTTTAGACAGAAAACTCTGCTTAAATCCCTTTCTTAACCTAAAGCTAGCTAGCACACATTGGTCATCATTTACCATTTTTGCAAACTCCAGCTCATACACCTTTTAATCCGATGTTGCCTTTCCTTTGTAGTCATGATGTGTCATCAGTTTTTCATTCATATTCATGATACATCATCTGGGGTTTTTTAAAATAAAAAAAACCTGATAAAATAGGGGGGCTGCACTTCCAGAGGGAAGAGTTCAAATAGAAATGCAGCATCAGTTTGCATATACATTATAGGAAGACACTGAGCCAAATAGGTGCTGAATAGGACACATTTTATTGCTAAGAATTAGGATAGCAAACATTCAGTTATCAGTTTGTATATAAGTAAGCACAGCATTGCCTATTCTTGAGAAAGCTACATTGCGATTGCATCTTCATACTACATGCACACCCTAGAGCCAGTTTAACCCACAGTTAGTTTAACTAGATGTGACACTATTTATGCAGTTAGTGGTTGTATGATGTGTGCTTTTTTAAAAAAAAAGGAAAAAGGAAATAGTAGCCATGGGGGTGGACAGTCCTAACTGGAATCGCAAAGGAAATGAGGAGGTTTTTTAAACCCTTCACTCTCATTCTATTATTACTCTCTTTTCAGGCACAGATTCAGCATTTGGATGATACAGAAGGGTAGCTGTACTAGTTTCTTGTATCACTGTGGCAAAGTTGTAAACTTTCTATTTCATTACCACTAGGTCAGTGGTTCTCTACCTGTGGGTCACCAGATGTTTTAGCTTTCAACTCACAGAAATCCTAACAGCTGGTAAACTGTCTGGGATTTCTGGAAGTTGTAGGCCAAAACACCTGGGGACCCACAGGTTGAGAACCACTGCTCTAGGTGAAAGAGATCATCTATTACTTCAACAGGTCTACCCCCTGATACCATCTGTTTTGAAAACACCTGCTTTTATTTTTTCCATAAAAAATAAATCCCTGTGCCAGCAGGACTGAAGACCAACAGGTCACAGGTTCAAATCCGGGGAGAGGCAGATGAGCTCCCTCTATCAGCTCCAGCTCCTCATGTGGGGACATGAGAGAAGCCTCCCACAAGGATGATAAAAACATCAAATCATCCGGGCATCCCCTGGGCAACGTCCTTGCAGATGGCCAATTTTCTCACACCAGAAGTGACTTGCAGTTTCTCAAGTCGCTCCTGACACAACAAAAAAAAATCTATAATTTCTAAAGCAATGCATTCTGAAACCTCCCTAATTTGCCATGCTTTATACCATAGCTGGGTTCAGGCTACAGGGCAAGCAGACCAGAGGATTTAGAACAAACATATTATTGATTCAAAATGTCATTATAATGTTAAATAATAGGATTATTTCAAAGTTTGTATCTTAATTCCAATTGTAATCTCAACAAGAGTCAACTCATTCAATCAATAGAACCTTGGTAAATCAACACTTGTGTAAAATACCTTTGGATTTAGATGATGCTAACAATTAGGTTTAGATCCAAAATTAAACCAAAAAGTTGCTTGATGTATGCATTAAAATGCAAGATGCAAGTATTTTCTGGAATTTGTTTTCTTCCCTAGTCTAAGACATTATTACTTCCCCAAGTACTACAGATGACATAACCTGAAGTTTTCCATCTGGTCAGGGATTTCCTAGTAAGGACTCTCTAAATAAAATAATAAAATGGCTGAGCATTTGAACCCTGGTCTCCAGTCTTAGTCCAATGTTCAAAGCACTGCACAATGTAGACTCTCTAAATAAAATAATAAAATGCTCAAAGCACTGTACAATGTGGACTCTCCAAACAAAATAATCAAATTATACAATTCTGCTCAACTAACAAATTCAGTTTGAAAGTCACTAGTGGCTTTCCAGTGGCATGCAGTGCTGAAAGCAAATGAGTAGGGTAAAAAATACTAGTATATTTGGCTTTTACGTTCTTCCCTTGACCTTAGGGAAAGCATTTCTGTATATTAGAATGAAATAAAATGTTCAAAACTGGCAAACTATTGAGCAATCAGAGAATAGGTAATGGGTCACATTCATTTGGGGAATCCCAGAAGCCTGGGTTAATTTATTTATTGAATATTTTGCCTTTTTCCCAAAATGGGATTTATCCCACCCATGACATAGCATCATAGTACAGGCCCCATGTCACTGTCATTTGCATCTGTGCTCGCCAATGTGAGTTTATTTGGGTGAATAAAAATCTTGCTGTGTTCCTCTCCCTAATCAGGTAATATCTCTGTTTACTTAAACTCTGTAGATAAATATGACAAGTCTGAGCCCATGCTTTTTGCCTTCCAGAACTTTATGAATATTTCCAGTTCTGCGGGTCTTGTCTGGCTAGACTTCAACTTAAGTTGTCCTGCCTATTATCTGTCTCAAAATTAAATCTCATATAGAAACAAAAATAACATTTTGATTGATTGAGTCTTAGCTCATTGATTTCTAAAGAATTTCATAATGTTTCTGTAAATATTAAAATACCACCTATACAAATAATATTGTTGTGATTTCCTTTAGTAGTAGAATAAGAACCCCATAATCACAGAAGCCACATCCATGATTTCAATTACCCACAGCAGGAAGTTACTAGGTCTTCCAATATAATTTTATGGTATGCTTCCCCTGGATGTTACCACAGACTCATGATAGAAGACCTAGCAAGTTCCCAAAGAGGATACCTCTAGAAATCCCTAAGTCCTTTGGTGCAGCTCTGTGGAAGGCTGGGACCAGAAGTCAGGTGATTTTATCGTGTTTGGCCATATTTTTTGTTTCCAGTAACAACAGTACAGCCAGGAACACATCCTCTGCCGAATGATTCTCTTTTTTTCTTTTTTCCCTTTTTTTTCTTTTTGCTAATCAAGGCCATTCAATGCTAATCGAGGTGGCCAATTTCAACATTCACACTTGCCTCAAGCAAACAAGAGTTCCGTCTCCCACCCTGGACATTCCGCAGATATATAAACCCCACTTGCCTAGTTTCCAACAGACTTCACAACCTCTGAGGACGCCTGCCATAGATGTAGGTGAAATGTCAGGAGAGGATGCTTCTGGAAAATGGCCATACAGCCTGGAAAAATCACAGCAACCCAGTGATTTCAGCCATGAAAGCATTTGACAATAAATTGTGTCAATCCACTTTGACAGAAATCAGGCTTCATTAATAATCTTTGGTGGACACTTGAGAGTGCAAGTCTAGTCAGTCTTTCTCACCCCATTTTGCTTCTTATGTATATTTTCAAACTTTTAAGAGTTTAAAACCACCTTTTACTTGTAGCTGTTGATGCAGGCAATGTTGCAGAAATCTGAATAAGATTCTTAACATTCGGAAAAAACTGTCTATCATAGATAAGATCTGCTTCCGGTGCATTTGATAGTTTTTCTGCAGGTGCAGCCTTTCTTCATTTTCTACACCATAGGTCAAACTCTTCCATCAGTGTGTCAGTACCTTGAAGGCATTCATTGTAAAGTTCTGTGCACTTGTTCAAATATTTTAAATGGTAACAATTAATAGGGAGGAACTCCTGCAGTTCCTGAACTACTTCCTTGTGCCATATAAACCTTTCTTGAAGCTTTCATCATCATCATCATTATTTGTATCCTGCTTCTTATCTCCATAAGGAGACTCAAAGCAGTAAACATTATAAGCATTCAATGATAATCGAGGTGGCCAATTGCAACATTCACACTTGCCTCAAGCAGACAAGAGTTCTTTCTCCCACCCTGGACATTATTCCACAGATATAGAAACCCCACTTGCCTACTTTCCAACAAACCTTACAACCTCTGAGGATGCCTGCCATAGATGTGGGTGAAACATCAGGAGAGAATGCTTCTGGAACATTTCCATACAGCCCAGAAAACTCATACCAAGCCATTAAAAGCATTACAATACAATTTTAATTATACACATATGCACATATTAAAACAGTATTAAACATCATTAGTATTAAGAACACTTCAGATTAGATCCCTAAATATATGAAAATATATGAAAATATATGAAATTTTTCCGGGGTGGGGGGGTGTGAACCCATAACACACACACACACACACACACATGCCTTTGGCTATGGGCTCCAAGTTCAGCATTACTTGTCAAAATAATACTCTCTGATTCTGATTCTGCTTTCTGAAGTGATTTTCAGGCAGTTCTCTTTATCTGATAAGCCACATCTCAACTATTACACTGAAGAAGGGAGCAGCTGGTGACCCTGTAAGTGTTATACATGCATTGAAACTAATAATTTTGGCTTTGTAGCCCCTATTTACATCTTCCAGAACTTCATTGATGGTGATTTTCTTCTGCATGAAAGTCCTCTCCCTCTTCCAAGGGACCCTAATTCAGCCTATGGAGAAGTTCTTTTCACATAAGCCTTGTAGGGTTGGAGAACTATGCAACAAAGAAAAAGTAATAGCCCTATCCCCTTCAGAAGTATAGCCATAGGGATGGTACTGGCTAAATTTCTCACTCACAAGAACACTCTTCCACAGTGAAGGGCCAACTGAGCCCTGCCCTCTAGCTGTGTTACAAATTATACACGCTATTCTGTGATTCACTTCAAAATTTCAACAGAGTGGTGTCACTAGGGTTAGTGTCACATAGTCCAATATCTCATGGTGTTTCCAACATGGACTTCCTTGCATATCGGAACAAGCCACAGCATTGTAACTAAAATACCAGAATATTTGTCAAAATCAGTGACAATTAAAAAAACCCACCAGCAACAAAAAAATAACAGTGTGTGTGCTTGTAATTTGTGCAAACAAAACTATGAGATTCAAAGTTTCGTTGTAATGACATAATGGCAGCTCTGACCGGTGCACGTGTGCCTGAGAAGCAAAAAGCAAATTAGCATAGAGTTTTACCCTTGTAGGTTTGTTGATATAGTATGTATAATAAAGATAATGGTTTCTTCTGACATTAATTGTAGTTGTGTCTGACTCTGGGAGGTGGTGCTTATCTCCATTTTTAAACCAAAGAACCAATGTTGTCCATAGACACCTCAAAGGTCATGTGGCCAACATGACTGCATTCCCACAGAACCTATTAATCTACTCACATTTTCAACTGCTAGGTTGGCAGAAGCTGGGACTAACAGCAGAAGCTCACCCTGCTCCCCGGATTGAAACTCCCAACCTTTTGGTCAGCAAGTTCAGCATCTCAGTGGTTTAACCTGCTACACCACCTTCAGTATGTATAAGATGGGTTTAAGAAATAAAATGGTTATATCTATATAAAAATATTTGCATACTGGTTTACATGGTTTTAGTTGTTGTTTTTTTCATATTGATTCTGAATGTTTTTAATTGCTTTGGAAGCTGCCGTGGGTCCTACTGTGGGAGAAAGATGGCATACTAAATACATAAATAAACTAGTATATTTTTTTAAAACATTACAATTTTGCTGAAATGCACAAACAATTATAGTCAGTCATTGTGGGGACTCTCACACTGCAGATGTTACTCAGTGCTGTTTACATGCCCACCGCCCTTCTAGTGATGTCACTGGAGCAGAGTGTCCTAATTTAATTCTTCTCCCCGCCAATTTTTTTTGAGCTGAATGGTGATTCTCATGATTTCATGGAACTACTAAGATGAAACCCGTGTTATCCTACTGGGGCCTTTTCACACTACATAGTCATAGTGCTGTGAATCCAACTTGTCATTGTTCCATCCCGTGGAATCCTGGGATTTACACCTTGATGAGGCACTAAATCTTTTTTTGGTTGGGAATTCTGAACACCTCTCCCTAAACTGCAAATCCTAGCATCCCATAGAATGCAGCCATGACAGTTAAGGTGAAATCATAATACATAATTGTGTTGCAACCACTTAGCATCATTTCATCAAAGATTTAAAAAAATTAGAGAGAAGGATCTTTGGATCTTTGTTGCCAGTCTGATGTCTCTAGTAAAGAGTAGAGACATCAGACTGGCAACAAAGATCCGCCTAGTCAAAGCCATGGTATTCCCTGTAGTAACCTACGGATGTGAGAGCTGGACCTTAGGGAAGGCTGAGCGAAGGAAGATCGATGCTTTTGAGCTGTGGTGCTGGAGGAAAGTGCTGAGAGTGCCTTGGACTGCGAGAAGATCCAACCAGTCCATCCTCCAGGAAATAAAGCCCGACTGCTCACTGAAGGGAAAGATACTAGAGACAAAGTTGAAGTACTTTGGCCACATCATGAGGAGACAGGAAAGCCTAGAGAAGACAATTATGCTGGGGAAAGTGGAAGGCAAAAGGAAGAGGGGCCGACCAAAGGCAAGATGGATGGATGGCATCCTTGAAGTGACTGGACTGACCTTGAGGGAGCTGGGGGTGGTAACGGCCGACAGGGAGCTCTGGCGTGGGCTGGTCCATGAGGTCACGAAGAGTCGGAGACGACTGAACGAATGAACAACAACAACAACAGAGAGAAGGAATTCACTGGGTTTTTTTAGAGTTTTTCTATGAACCCCAACTATTGTGTATTGTGAATATTCCTAATTAATATGAGGATATAGTATGCAAAATAATTATATAAGGATATAATGTTGTACAGGTCTTTCTGTCATAATAGAACATGAAATAAACAAGAACTGTAAAGAACAAGAACTCTTAATTGTTTTGAAATATTGGATTACTGTGAGTTTTCTGGGCTGTATGGCCACATGATTCCAGCCATGAAATCACTGCAACCCAGTGATTCCAGCCATGAAAGCCTTTGACAACAGTTTGAAATAAGTTTCTCAAATGGGTGTGGGTCCATTTTTCACACTTGGCTTGCAACAGCTTGAGATATGCTGTTATTAGCAGCTTATCTGAATAGCAAATTGCATCATAAAATAGAGTAGTGGGTAATTCCTCTTGTTTTTCTTTTTCAGTTTGTGGGGCAAATTTAAGGGTAATGCATTAGGTAGCAGCTCCTCCAATACAATAAAACACACAATGGCATTATGGAGTAATTTGGATATTTTACTGAGTATATATATTCTAGCAATATATTTTATGCCTCATTTGCTGGAAAACTCATTAGATTAGTGCGACACCAAGCTTTAATGGAAGAGGTTCATCCTTTCTCCTTCACCCTTCCTCCCACGAAGTTGAACCCTGCTTGTTTTCATTCATGCTTGAATTAATAAATGGCAAAGCTTGGCTCTTCTGTTCGCTCTCTGCTCATTTATGTACCCTTTGGTGGAGGATCTATATTTCTGGAGAATGGGAGGAGCTGTAAAAGTAAAGTCTGCCCTTGGGCTTATGAGATAAAGTCCTCCTTTGCACAGTTTATGTTTGCAGAGTTCACTCTTTTTATCTATTCAACTCAACTGAAGTTTGCCTGCGACTCACAGGTTGATTATTCCATTGTGTCTTCTGCTCTTTCAATGCAAAGCCAAAGCAAGCAAATGAAGTAAGCCATTGTCAGTGTTGAGAAAGAGTGAACAAACAGAAGCGGTGAACCCATGCTTAACTTTCATCACTAATTTGCGGGAAGAATTACTATTAGTCTATTCATGTATTAACATTTAAGTCCTAGGTGACTGATTTTTAATTAATTGAAGCAATAGACACATGATAGTATGATGATCAAACAGTAATGACATAGTTAATCTCCATCTTCTTTTCTTTAAGCTTAAGCTTAAAGCTTAATATACCCAGGTTTCCAAGATGGTCCTCATTAGGCTTGCTTTCCAGACTTTGAGTGATCTTGGTGGCCTTTCTCTAGACATGTTCCAGCTTGTCGATATCCTTCTTCAACTGCAGTGCCTGGGTGCAGTACAGAGCAGCACTCCTGCTTCTCTCAGTCTTGACATTACACTTCTGCTGCTGCACTCCAGAATTACATTGGCTTTTTTTGGCTGCTGTATCACACTGTTGATTCATATTCAGCTAATTATCTACTAAGACTCCATGTGCTGCTATCAAGCCAGGAGTCATCCGTCCATTGTTCTCTAATGTAGTATCTTACATTTATCTCTGCTGATCTCTCTCTCTCTCTCTCTCTCTCTATGTAATGTTCGTTTGTGGGATTAACATAACTCAAAAACCACTGGATGAATTGCCACCAAATTAGGCCACAAGACTAACCCAAGGAGTGACCATCACTAAAAAAATTAATTTTGTCATTTGGGAGTTGTAGTTGCTGGGATTTATAGTTAACCTACAATCAAAGAGCATCCTGAACTCCACCAATGATGGAATTGAACCAAACGTGGCACACAGAACTCCAATGACCAACAGAAAACACTAGAAGGGCTTGGTGGGCATTGACCTTGAGTTTGGAAGTTGTAGTTCACCTACACCCAGAGAGCACTGTGGACTCAAACAATGATGGATCTGGATCAAACTTGGCATGAATACTCCATATGCCCAAATATGAACACAGATGGAGTTTGAGGAAAATAGACCTTAACATTTGGTAGTTGTAGTTACTGGGATTTATAGTTCACCTGCAATCAAAAGAACATTCTAAACTCTAAAAGAGAGAATTGGGGCAAACTTCCTACACAGAACCCCCATGACCAACAGAAAATACTTAAGGCCATCGAGTCCAACTCCCTTCACCAAGGCAAGAAAACGTAATCAATGCCCTCCTGACAAAGAGCCATCCAGCCATAGATATAGATAGATATATATGATTCACACACAGATATAGTACCATAGATTTGAAAGGGACCCAGAGTAGGCAAACCAGACAACCTCCACATTAAAACTGACAAAGAAACAGCAAAAATACTGTTTACCTACAAGCATAAAGACATTACATATATTAGAAACCAACATTTTCTCATCACTTTATTTTCCAGCTCACGAGACTGGGCCACAGCAACGCATGGCAGGTAATAGCTAGTGTGTGTGTATATATGTGTGTGTGTGTGTATCTGCATACATACTTTGGCTCAGTTCTCCAGTCTATAAAGATCATTTTGAATTCTGTTCTCTGGAATATTAACCACCCTCCTTTCCCAATAATTTGGTGCTATCTGCAAATATGATACCACGTTTCCCCGAAAATAAGACACTGTCTTATATTTATTTTTCCTCAAGGAAATACACTATGGCTTATATTCAGGGAATGTCTTTTTAAAATTAAGTATGGTACAAGAATGTACATTTATTCAAATATGTAGTTAAATTGTCTTCTTCTGGAATATCGTCATAACTCTCCAAACCTGAAATTCCATCCTGAATTCACTTCACTGAGGAAACTTTCATTTTCACTTTCTATGTCTCCCTCTCTGCCTCACTTTGCAGCATGCACAGAACGACCGGGACCTGACAAGCGGAGCCAAACTGGTTGATGGGGTTGCCTACAACTCTCCAGTCATCTCCGAGATAGCAGCTGTCATGATGGAGGAGATGAGAAGGGCTGCCCATCTTCTTTACCGCTCCACACCAGTATGCTGCATAGCCACACCTATCACAATGTCTTATTTTAGGGGTAAGGAGCCGCCGGTGGCACAGTGGGTTAAACCCTAGTCCTGGCTGGACTGAGGACCAACAGGTTGGAGCTTCAAATCTGGGGAAAGCATGGATGAGATCCCTCTATCAGCTCCAGTTCCCCATGTGGGGACATGAGAGAAGCCCCCTACAAGGATAGTAATACATCTTAACATCCGGGCATCCCCTGGACAATGTCCTTGCAGACGGCCAATTCTCTCACACCAGAAGCAACTTGCAGTTTCTCAAGTTGCTCCTGGCACAAAAAAAATTGGGTAATCACAGTATGTATTAATTGTATTGGATTAAATATATTAAACAACACCAGGCTCAGATAAAACCTTAAGGCACATTGCTAGTCATTTCTCTCTAGGATGAAGAGCAACCATTGATGAACACTCTTTGGATTCAATATGTCAACTATTACAGCTTAATCTAACTGTAGTACTGTTTAGCCCACAATTCACTAGCTTGCCTGCAAGAATATCATCAGCACTCCCCTCATCTATCAACCTCGTTACTGTATCCAAAAAAAGAAATAAGATTAGATTGTTTGACTCATTTTTAGAAACCCATGCTGGTCTTTAGTAATCACAGCATTTCCTTTAAGTGCATGCAGACTCATAGAAATGCTTCAAAAAAGCCTCTGGAGTGGGAGAAGCAAATCATTTCAATCCACAATTTGAAAGATTCTCCATACATAAAACTGCTTGCACCAATTTGAATCAAAGTTTGGGATAATTATGCTGTTAGACTACAGCAATGAATCTTTCAGCCAATATGGTCAAGGGCCCGAAACAAGCATTTTCCCTAGTTCTGATTTGGCACTTTTTGCACTGTGAGAATTGGCTGAAGTCCTGCAAATCTTATCCAGCTCTTTCAGAAAGAAAAACTATTATAATAATTTGTTCATCTCCTTGTGCAAGTTAATAGAGAAACATAAAAATACTTGGATTTTCTGAAGCAAAGCTTCAAAAAAGATCTTCCCGAAGCCATTCAAGTCATATCAGTTCATTTTCCAAAACACTGAAATAGTCTTAACTTAGTCTCATGTTTAGTGCAGAAACCTAGTAAGTATTACTATGTTTGCCTTGTATCATGTAAGACAGCATCCAATATCACATACACAAACCTCCCCTTCCTCCTATGCCCCCTTCCCATTGGCTCCATTGAGTTAAAGGCTCAATCAAAAACCTTCTGCATACACTCATTTCAGGCTCCTAGCAAGAGCAGTTTCTAGCAAAGGAAGAAAGAGCAAGTGAGAGAAAGGGGGAGTGATAAAGAAGAGGGGATAAGCGCCCCATTATATTCTGACTCTCTCTTAGTCAACCACCAGCCCAAAGGTTATCCCAAAGGAACAGGGTCCTTCAGATAGAATCATCTTCTTCTTCATCGTCAATCACTTCCTGAATCCCCCTCCAGGACAATCACTGTCATTACAAGAAAGGAGATTCCATCTGAACATTAGGAAGAACTTCCTGACTGTGAGAGCTGTTTAGTAGTGGAACTCTCTGCCCCTGAGTGCAGTGGAGGCTCCCTCTTTGGAGGCTTTTAAACAGAGGCTGGATGGCCATCTGTTGGGAGTGCTTTGAATGGGATTTTCCTGCTTCTTGGCAGGGGTTGGACTGGATGGCCCATGAGGTCTTTTCCAACTCTTATGATTCTAAGTACTTGTACTTTGGAATCTAGCATTGTACTCCTGGACTTAACACCTGTATTTTCACAGAATACTTAACTAAAAAAAGCACGATCGGAATTGCTATTGTGATAAAGTATGTGCTCTAATTCCATACTAACAGCCATCAGATAAAGAATGGACTCTTGTTTCTGAAAAGCACAAGGAGGAACGCTCAGTAAATTGCATGAAAGTGGTTGGCACTCCTGGCACAGAGGCCTAGTATTCCTGGAACTTTCAAATACTGAAAGATTGCTATAAAATTAAAAGACCTGACCATTACAGAGTTCAGTAAAATGGGCTACATAGTTCTTTTCAAAATGCAACCTTCTGATTTAAAGTGGCAGAAGAATGCTGCGGTTGAAGGAATTAAACATGCTCTACAATATTCATCCAAAGAGATATTTTATCACGGGATCTAATAGTTAGCTAATATTTTAACATTGGCCTCAGAAGACCTGCCTTGTTTTTCAAGTTGTCCATAATTTTCACTTGAAGCCTCTTTTCATCTTTTATAAAGTAGCAATATTATGGTTTGCATTGGATCCAGGTGTCAACCTATGTAAGTATATGCTTAACTTGGATTAGTCTGGCTGCTTGAAGTGAGAATCAGATTGATTTAAATGAAGACAAATGATTTAGAAAAGAATAGAGTCGGTTGGCTGGGGCTACATGAGAAAATGAAGCAAGGCAGGAAGAGGGAGAATGAGAGGAAATGAAGTCAGACTTGGAAATGCTGGCCTCTGGACAAGGAAGGAACTGAATAGACAAGATATAAAGCAGTGGTTCTCAACCTGTAGGTCCCGAGATGTTTTGGTCTTCAACTCACAGAAATCCTAACAGTTGGCAAACTGGCTGGGATTTCTGGGGGTTGTAGGCCAAAACACCTGGAGACCCTTGGGTTGCGAACCACTGATATAGAGGAAACACTTCAGATAACTAACCATCTACCTTAGAATTTCTAGGCTTTCGGGAACTACTTGTTCTATTTCTGCATATACAGTCCTATTTCTGTATATAGTCAAACACAGATCTGATGACTTGATTGATTCATGGGAAACAGGCATGTTTGAAGAAGCTAATCCTTCAAATAGTTCTGATGCTCTTTACATTCAGGGAAGTCAAGCTACCCCTCTATTCTGCCTTGGTTAGACCACATCTGGAATACTGTGTCCAATTCTGGGCACAACAATTGAAGGGAGATGTTGACAAGCTGGAATGTGTCCAGAGGATGGCAACTAAAATGATTAAGGGTCTGGAGAACAAGCCCTATAAGAAGCGGCTGAAAGATCTGGGCATTTTTAGCCTGAAGAAGAGAAGTCTGAGAGAAGACATGATAGCCATGTATAAGTATGTGAGAGGAAGTCATAGGGAGGAGGGAGCAAGCTTGTTTTCTGCTGCCCTGGAGACTAGGACGCAGAACAATGGCTTCAAACTACAAGAAAAGAGATTCCATCTGAACATTAGGAAGAACTTCCTGACTGTGAGAGCTATTCAGCAGTGGAACTCTCTGCCCCAGAGTGTGGTAGAGGCTCCTTTGGAGGCTTTTAAACAGGCTGGATGGGTTGTTGTAGGTTTTTTCGGGCTGTATGGCCATGGTCTAGAGGCTGGATGGCCATCTGTCGGGGGTGCTTTGAATGCAATTTTCCTGCTTCTTGGCAGGGTGTTGGACTGGATGGCCCACGAGGTCTCTTCCAACTCTATGATTCTATGATTCTACATCCTAAAGATTTATTTTTTTGTCATGTTAGGAGCGACTTGAGAAACTGCAAGTCGCTCCTGGTGTGAGAGAATTGGCTGTCTGCAAGGATGTTGCCCAAGGGACGCCCAGATGTTTTGATGTTTATCATCCTTGTGAGAGGCTTCTCTCATGTCCCTGCATGAGGAGCTGGAGCTGATAGAGGGAGCTCATCCGCACTCTCCCTGGATTTGAAACTGCGACCTGTTGGTCTTCAGTCCTGCCAGCACAGGGGTTTAACCCACTGCGCCACCGGGGGCTCCATTATAAAGATGGAGAACCTGAAATGAATGTGTACTGACACATCTTCCCATGCTTCTCTCATTCTCAGGGATTAAATGATCAGATTGTTCCCATATCTGATGCCTGAACATTCAAAATGTGAAAGGTCATGAATGTGATGCAACTTGCATTTCTTTCTCCTCTCCTTGTGCATTGAAATTCCTATGTGAAGGTTTAATGATACACAATAGTACCATATAACTGCCACAAGCATTGCTCTGGGACACCACACTCTCTGTTATCCCCTCAGAGGGTATTCACAATAGCGTATTGCAATAAATACGTGTTCTATCTTTTGAGACTCAGGGCTTTCACCAAGATGACAATCCAGATTCAAGTATTTATTGGTGTTACTATCTTCTGTTGCTTTCATTCTTTTCTTCGACCTTCTTTGTTTATGGCATTGAAGACACAATTGAATAAACAGGGGAATGGTATTTCCAAAGATAAGGTGACCTTTTTTGATAAAAGCAGTAGCTTCCAAGAAATCTGTGAACGTGTCCAGCCAAATGCACTGGGCCATTTCACAACAGTCCATGTGTTCACATATACATCCCACTCTAAACAATTCTTTCCCCACCCAATAACCAAGGCATAAGAAAACTATTGTTTTCCCAAGGCTGACTTTTGTAACTTCTGAAGCTCCCTGGTCATCCCACAAAGCCCCTTCTCCATTTTTAAAAATTTAGGGCAAATTTTGGTGATTCTTCTGCCTGCAGACTTCCCCAAACACCCCAACACCACATGCAGATGCAGCAATCATTTCTTATTGTTGGCAGCTGAAAATGGCAACCAGAAATCTGATGATTGTTGGGGTGTGGTGTCACATACTAGTGCAGTCCATGGGGGTTCGTGGGTGAGAAACCTTCCCCCTACATACTTATCTATTCCTGGTTTTGTCCTATGTATGCAACAGAGCTTGGAGCACCTTTAAGAAAGTTATTCCTTCCTTTTAAAGCTTTGTCATAGCTGTTGTTAGTTACTTTAGGAATAACACAATACTTTAGTTGTATTTGTTGTTGCTATATGTCTCCGAGGTGTTTCTGACTTGTGGCAGCCCTAAGGCAAACTTACCACTGGGTAAGATTTATTCAGAGGAGGTTTGCCCTTGCCTTCCTCTGAGATTGGAAGAGTATGGCTTGCCCAAGGTCACCCAGTGGGTTTCCATGGCTGAGCAGGGATTCAAACCCTGTCTTGCTGGCATTCTGGTCTAGAAATCACAATACCACACTGCATTGATTCTCATACATTTTTAGTTGCGTGGCTATTAGTTTACAAAATAACGCATTTAAAAATATAAACAAATCACTCCAAATACTAAAAATTACTCTCCTTTAAAATAATTCCCTTCAAAAATAAACAGGAAAAAATAATATCATTAGAAGGTGCTATTTTACAAAAAGAAAAAAGAATGATGTTATTGCATTATCATCTCGAAGTATAAAGCATTACAGGTGATTTGGTAACATCTTTTTGCCAAGTTCTGTGAATAAGCAGGCAAATGCTTGCAATGGACTAATGATAAGTCATTAAGTATATTTAACAATCTAATCATCCTTAAAAGCCAAGGGCAGCCTTGTAGAGATTTGGTTACTTCTTATAGGTCTTTCTCAACACCTTGTGCACACAACTGAAAAACAATTATTTAGAGTGCTGCCTATGGCTACCCTGTGGTTCTGTGCCATTGCTCAGGGATTTCCTATTTGTCTTCAAAGGAAGACCTCATCTAAGTCACAGATTAGACAATTTCCTCTGTATATGCCTAGTAGTATCACTGGGCTGGATCTTTTTATTCACAGAAACAATAACATCATCTTGTCATCTACCTCAGACTTCACTGTTGCCTCTGAATTTTTCATTAGTCTTCTCAGTAGTTGGTAGCAGGGAGAGATTTTCCCAGCAATAATGTGTGTGAACTGGCCCTCTTGTGCTTAAAAATTCCTTGGGATATTTGGTATTGAAAGATCAATTAAGACCCATTAGCATTAGGGGAAAACAGTTCACATTACACAATTATAGCACTATTTTCCACTTTAACTGCTTTGGCAACATCCTATGAAATCATGGGATTTGCAGGTTGACAAGCCCCCAGCTGGTGCAGCAAGTTAAATCACTGAGCTGCTGAACTTGCTGACTGAAATGTTGGTGATTCATATGCGGGGAGCGGGGTGAGTTCTGCTGTTAGCCCCAGCTTCTGCCAATGTAGCAGTTCGAAAACATGCAAATGTGAGTAGATCAAAAGGTACCACTCCAGCGGGAAGGTAACAGCACTAGTCATGCCGGCCACATGACCTTGGAGGCATCTATGGACAACGCCGGCTCTTCAACTAAGAAACTGAGATCACCACCACCCCAAATCAGACACAATTAGACTTAATGTCAAGGGAAAACCTTTACCTTTAAGGCACTATAGCTTTATGTGGATTTCAAATACCTAAGTTGCAATATATCCGTGTTCCATAGGATTTTGTTATGGTAGTTAAAGTAGAATCATAGCACTGTTATAATGGGTCCCTGCTCCGAGCAGAGATGTAAATCACTAGAACTGATATGCTGACTGAGAAAAACTGATTCTCACTTGAGATAGTTGGAACGGAATGATTAATTAAAATCCATCAGCTTTAGAAAAGATCTGGTGCCCATTCACACTACACAACTATAGCTTTATTTTCCACTTTAAACTACCATGGCAACATCCTATGAAATCTGGGGTTTGCAGGTAAGTGAACTACTACAGCTTTCTGTAGATTTCTAAATACCTGAACTCCATATTCCAGCCTAGAATCATAGAATCATAGAGTTGGAAGAGATCTCATGGGCCATCCAGTCCAACCCCCTGCCAAGAAACAGGAAAATTGCATTCAAAGCAACCCCAACAGATGGCCTTCCAGCCTCTGTTTAAAAGCCTCCAAAGAAGGGTCCTCCACAGCTGAACATCTCTCAATCCATGCAATTTTTTCATGAAAGTTAAAAAGAAGAATCATATCAAAGTAAGTCTTTAGTTATAACAGGTCTCTGCTCCAGATAGAGATATAAACCACTAGAACTGATGTGCTGACTTTGCAATAAACTGATTCTCCCTGATGTTCCAAAAGAAACTCCTGGCACACTTTAAACAGTGACACATTTGGGGCATAGGAGGTTTGCATAACAAGAATGTGTAAACTTCTCTAGCCAAAGTCCAGGATACTCACTGGCACACTGACCTTTGTTGGCTACTTGTTTTGTGACTGTCAGCGGATCCTTATTGATTGGATAATATGCTGTGTAGTGCTGTTCCTTTGTGTGGACATGCACACACAGAGAGACACAGATGGACCAACATGTCCACCTGCATTATTGAACTCTCTAATGGGACATAGAGGTACCAAGACTGACATGATGAGTGCTTACACTTTTACATTTGTGAGCATAGCATTAAGTATTCCCGTTATGAAAGCAAGCATGTATGCCAAAATGATGATTAGGACAGTGGTTCTCAACCTGTGGGTCCCCAGGTGTTTTTTGCCTACAACTTCCAGAAATCCCAGCCAGTTTACCAGCTGTCAGGATTTCTGGGAGTTGAAGGCCAAAACATTTGGGGACCCACAAGTTGAGAACCACTGGATTAGAAAGAAAAAAACTCAACCTAACTCCCATGTCAAAATGGTCATCTTGATAAGACCCAGTCATAATTCATGAACATTAATCTGAATAGCCCCCAAATTTTCAGGTTTTAGCTAAGGGGAGGTGGTACAAGACAGTGTCACCGAGGCTTGAAGACCTCCATGCCACCTGAAAAAAATTGTTAGTGAAGATGCCAGCCAGGTTAAATCAAGCCAACATCTGCAGTACTCATGTTTTTAATCAGAATAGTTTAGCACCAATGGAAGAACCAAACTGCCGTCTACCCACCTTCAAAATAAATCCAAGAATGTCTGACACATAACATGGGGTAAAATGGTGAATCCTGTTTTACCCTGCATTAGAAGAAGTTGGAGGATGCACCAGAGTTTCTATGAATCTCCAGAGCACTCCAGCACTACATAGTTAATGTGGACACCTGGACCAGCTCTAATTTGAACCAGAATGCCCCCCCCCCCCATTTTCCCTGCACTCTGTGATGCAGGAAAAAGGGATGGATTGGGACTATATCAGATTTGTCACCACAGCAGCTAGCCACAAAGCTCTAGAGACACCTTTTTGACATTATCAAAGCCTCCTGTCTGCCTAGGGGCCTACAGCTCCCAGAAATCCCAGCCAGTTTATCAGCTGTTAGGATTTCTGGGAGTTGAAGGCAAAAACATCTGGGAACACACAAGTTGAGAACCACTGTAGTAAATCAAAAGTTACATAAATTCCATTAATTCAGTGGATTTCCTCGAGCTGGGACAATCAATTGGATTTAGTCCCTAGAGTACAAATATGCACAGTCATCATAATGTAATCATATTAACGTAATTTCATTTAAATCCAAAAACATATACATGAGCAATGTTCCCTTGAAACTATTGGAAATTACTTCCACATCAATGGATGTAAGATTGTGATGTGTGCTATTGGATGTAAATACTTGAAAACCCAGATAGATGCATGTTAATGTAAAGATTCTCCCCCTTTTTTAAGAGAAGGAATTTAATTACTAGCATAGAATATGAAGCCGATTTTTTTTTGTATAGCTTGTATATAAGAAATAAGAATAGTAATGACTTAGATGAAAGCACAAGAGAGAATCTGTCATCTCTGGGGGGGAAGAAATGCGGGAGGGCATTATATATCAATATGATTGATGGGGAAGAAATGAAGACAGACAATGTGGAAGAAACTGTATCATGTGTGAGCTAAATTCTTCTTGGGCACAGATGATAAAAGAAACTCTGTTGGGGTAATATATAAGAGGTCTGCTATGAATTCTTGCAGTTTAATCTGGTTTTTAAAAATGTAAGATAATGGGTTTCGAGGCTTGAAATACTGGCCATCTCGTCTACTTGGATTTCAGTACACCATTTGATACAATACCACATGGGAAATTAATAGTTAGGCAGAAGATGATGGGGATTAATACAGGTATTGAAAGATAAGCAAGTGGCTAGATAATCGTAAGAAGAAAACGCTAGACTGAAAAGCAAATATTCACACTGAGAGAGGATGCTAACTCAATGATAAGAGAGCTCTTCATTCAATATTTCCATCAGTCCTTTTGGCAACAGAATAAGAACGTGTTAATGGAATTTGCTGAGACCCACAATTTGGAACACGTCCTTACTGAGTGGCTGAATACTGGCAAGTACTTGAAGAATGAAAATGATGAAAATGTTATAGCATACAGATTCAGGCCTGTAGCGAGGGGGTGGTTTTAGGGGTTCAACCCCCCCCCCGAAATGTTTCAGATTTTTTAAAAAACCTGGTTTACTCATGAATTTTAACTGGTTAACCAAATCCTCATGCTAAGTCTATGAGATGCAAAAAATTAAGAGTCCCTCCAGAACTGCAAGCACTATCTCAAGCAAATATTGACAATTTATTCACACTGTCATTACTTGCAGCAATAGCCGGTGTAGCGAAGCAACCAAGTTGGGGGGGGGGGGGAGTGTTGAATGCTCTCATTAAGGAGGCCAGACTTGGTGGAGGTGGTTGTCAGGGGCGGAGATGCAGGCTATTGAAGGCTGCTCTGCCCCCTCCTGTGCTCTTTGCTTCAGCGTGACCTAGGAGGCAGGTTTCAACACCCCCCCCGCAAAATTTTCAAACCCCCCCCCCAAAATTTCAACCCCTCCCAAAAAAATTTTCTGGCTATGGCCCTGTACAGATTGTACAGTTATGCACAGAAACCCCAAGCCACCATGTGCTTTACTTGGTGTTTTGCTGTACTCTCATTTAATGAAGGTACTGGTAGGTAATTATATATAATTGTTAGTCCCAACTAAAACAGAACTGCAGAATCAAAGGAATTTGGCTTATTTTTACCAAGTGTCTCTTGCTTCAATGGTTCTATCTAATTAGGATTAACAAATGTATTTGGGACTTCATATTATGGTACAGTAGAGTCTCGCTTATCCAACCTTTACTTATCTGACATTCTGTCTTATCCAACGGTCTTGTCCGATGCCCCCTTTTACTCCAGCATTCTCCCTTCAATTAAAGGAGCAATCCCCAAATCTCTCTCCATTCCCAATAAGTGAAAAGGGCAAGACAAGGAGGAGGAGGAGGAGGAGGAGGAGAAGGGAGGAAAGTGGGAAAAGAGGCAGGACCGGAAATAGAAGCATCCTCCCTCTTCCCCCTGGATTTCCCACACTCATTTTCCACATCTGGGCACTTCCTGCTAGGCCACTCTATCCCTGGGGCATTGCCTTACCCTTTGAGTCCCTGTTGTTAGTATTCTAGGTGTCTAGCACTGCGTTGAATTGATAACAGTAGAAGACTCCGTATTATCCGCCATTTTCTTTTATCTGATGTTCTACCGGCCCATTTATGTCTGATACTATAATATGTATGGCAAGCCCTAAGTTTTCCATATCTTAAAAAATTATAAAGAATACAAATGCCAAA
This sequence comes from Anolis sagrei, assembly GCF_037176765.1. Classification (NCBI taxonomy): domain Eukaryota; kingdom Metazoa; phylum Chordata; class Lepidosauria; order Squamata; family Anolidae; genus Anolis; species Anolis sagrei. Next base: position 88,584,324 of record NC_090021.1, read on the forward strand.
TGCAGACATCTAGCTCAATATGACAATAGAATTATATGGATTAGGATGATTATTTTCCAGTTCCTCTGATTAAGGTACTAATTTATATATTATGTATAAATTAAGCACATTAATCATTGCTTTCTTTTTCTATCGCTGTTTTAGGCATAGTACAATTTATCCAATAAACACTGAAATGAGATTCAGTGTAATTATTAGAGTGCTGGACTTGAATATATGGGTGCCTCTACACCAGGCATGGGCAAACTTTGGCCCTCTAAGTGTTTTGGACTGCAACTCCCACAATTCCGAATAGCCAGTATGCTGGCTAGGATTTCTGGAATTGAAGTCCAAAACACCTGGAGGGCCAAAGTTTGCCCATGCCTGATTTACACTATAGAATTAATACTGCACAAAATTCTCACATCAACATTTTCTGTAGAAATCAATATTTTCTGTAAAACAAACAACCTTTTCTACATGGAAAATAATAGAAATATTAATTCCCACATAAAATACAGTTTTCTATTCATATTAAACATATGCAAATTTTATGCAGAACAAATCCCCATTTGCAACATTTTCTTTGCAGCAACTAGTATTTCTGTTAAAATATTATTTTCCATGCAGAAAAGTTGTTTCATATGTAAAAAAATGCTAATTTCTCCACAAAACAACCACGTGGGAATGTCCTTGTGGAATGAGTTCCAAATTGCAAATAGCCATTTAAAATGTTATGGTTTTCAAAGAATTTATCAAAGTTGGAGGAAAACTAATGAAATTATTCATTAATATCTTTGAGGAAAAAACTTGGTGAATAATTACATCCTTACAGTGTACTTTGCCGGTGTAGCTCAAATAAAATAACAACAACAGTAGCAATAATAATTGCATATTGTCCTGCACAGATGCTCCCAGGGGCATTTTTATGAGATGACTGTTGATTTGTTTGTTTTTGCTGTATTCATGAGAATACCATAGGAAGCACCTGAGCAAAAGACTGCCAATTAATTCATAAGGGAAATGAGATGGAAGCAAGGGCAAGCAGCAGTCACCTTCCTAGTTAAACCGGGGTGGACATCTGGCATGGATTGCAGGGACTACATTGGGTGGAGATTTGCTAGATTCACCCACATCAGCCAGTTAGGGTGTGGGAAAAATCTTTTTGCAAGAGAAAGTCAGCCAAAACTCTCAGCTTCCTGATCATACATACAGTAATCTATATATTGAAGTAACTATGTGTCTGATAAAGTGAGCAGCAATCTTAAAAAGCTCATGCTGAACAAAGCCTACTAGTATCTGAGGTCTCTTTTTTCCTTTTTCTTTTTTCAGCATAATTACAGAGATAAATATTTGCTTATGCGTAGGACCCATGTAACATAGGATGAAGAAAATTACTAGCTATACAGCCCAAGACAAGTAATTGCAAAGTTGGTTCTTTAAAGAAGATTTTATCTTTATATTGTTTGAATTCACTTTCTTTAAAAAAAAAATAGAAAATTTACAATATTTTAAATACACACACACACACACACACAAAAGAGTAAATAAAATAAAGGGGGGGGATTACAAGAAACAGAAAAAGGAATTTACATTGACTTCCAACTTTCCCAACGATGGTTATACAGCTTACTATATATAATTATGTCTCCAATATTAATTCTATTCATACATTTCTTCAGCTTAACCAAATATATGAATTAACAAAAACTACAGTTAGCATATTGCTCACAATGGAGGCCCAGGTCTCTGCTGTGAGCAGATCTGCATTTTTCCATCTAGGTCAGGCTAGGCGACTGGCTCCCTACCTATCTAGGAACGACCTGGCTACAGTGATCCAGGCGACAGTCATCTTGAGGCTTGACTACTGTAACGCCCTCTACATTGGCCTTCCTTTGTCAGTGATCCGGAAACTGAAGCTGGTGCAAAATGCGGCAGCTCGTCTTCTCGCTGGGGTGCCGGCGAGGTATCGTATCACCCCAATTCTACAACAACTGCACTGGCTACCGATTGAGTACCGGATTACTTTCAAGGTGCTGGTACTAACTTTTAAGGCCTTATATGGTCTGGGGCTGGCGTACCTGAGGGCCCACTTATTCCCCTACCAACCTCAGAGATTACTTCGGTCTGAAGACCAAAATTTTCTTGAAATCCCCAACATCCGGACTTATCATCTGTCCTCTACTAGGCAGAGAGCCTTCTCGAATGTAGCCCCTTATTTATGGAATGCCTTGCCAGTTGAAACCCGAACTTTCCGAGACCTACTTGCTTTTCGGAAAGCCTGTAAAACCTTTCTTTTCCGACAAGCTTTCAACGGGTGAATAACTCAGGACTCTGTTTGTTCATGTTTTTATTGTATTTTAAAGTTAATTGTATTGTTTTAATCTACTGCTGTAAACTGCTCCAAGCCAAATTGGGAGTAGAGGTATACAAGTCAAATAAATAAAATAAATAAAAAACATTATTCTCTTTTTGCACTACAAAATGTCAATCAAAGGTTCTCAAACTAATAAAAGAATATATTGAATAATAAGTTCTTACTTCTTTATAACAAGCAGTCTTTCGATCTTTTCTTCCCAAGATATAACCTTTTAAATTACATATCTGAGTCCCCTTTGGGGTGAGAAGGGTGGTATATAAATGTCACAAATAAATAAATAAATAAATAAATAAATCTCGATATCTGCCAAATTTATTTATAAAAACCAGTAATCTGGTGAGGTGTCAGGAAAGTGTTAATAATAGGGTACAGGGTCATAGTGAAAGATCTCCAGGAAAAATATAACTTTTCCTGGAAGGCCTTCTATTATGATGTTAACAACAAAAAGCTAGTGCAAAGAAAAAGCAACATGGCACCTCAATACTAATATTCTGCTGCTACTAGCAGTTTTTACTCTGGCTTTCCCCAGACATTTTCCAGGTTTGTTGCATCCCTCCTCCTTCCTTCATTTCTATGCTACTATTGCTTTTTGTCAACTTTTTCCTATGATGTCTACAAAACAGACTTCAACTAGATTTTTGCCCAAAACCAGACTTTCCCCTCAGATTGCCATATTCACTGGAGTTATTGTGAAAAGAGGAGTAACATTATGTGAGATCTTGGACATTTATTAAACATATTGGAAGGGAATAGCAAGATTGTTTTCTACAAAGTAATGTATCAGAATAATGGCTGCACATTTTGCCCCATAACTTTAAATGGATTAGATCAGGGGTAGTGAACCCATTTTCACCCAAATATTTGAGCCCCAACTGCGAGAGGCAATCTGCGTTCATTGTCTTCTAAGTGCAGCCAAAGCAGCAGCACCGCCTCTGCCTCCTATTCTCCTGTTCTCTCCAGGACACCAGATGCTACAAGGAGGGAAATTGTCTCCAGCTGGAAGCATGTTCCCTCACAACTACATTCTGTTTGAAACGCAGAGGATGCAGCCAGCAATTATCAGAGGAGGCAGTGCCAGCACAGGGAGCATCCGGACACTACGGGCCATTTTAAATGATGTGGCGGGCCTGATTTGACCCATGGTCCTTGACTTTGACACATGTGGGTTAGAGATCACACACACACATACATATGAGAAAGCTTGGAGCTGGACCACCTGATTATACAAATTAGCATTGTGTGGTACACATTAAGGTAAAATCCAATCAAATGGGTAACGTGTCAGCCACATCTGGGAGACCGAAACTTTTTTCATCCAGAAATAAAATCATGGGAATGGAAAAACTAGATTGGCTTTGCAGCATTCTGTCCAAGTACTAGCAATTGCATCTTCTTCTTCTTCTTATGAGTCTTTATTTGTGTACTGGAGTTGAAAAACACCACCATTTAAATCAGGGGTTCTCAAACTAAGGCCCACATGCCGGATGCAGCCCTCAAAGGTCATTTAGTCGGCCCTGGTCTAAACTTTAGACTTAGGGTCACCTAAGTTTGAAACATCTTCAAGTCACACAACAACAACAATCTGAATTAACTTGACTATCTGATCAGCCAAAAGCAGGCCCACCATTCCCATTGAAATACTGGTAAGTTTATTTAAAATGATGAACAATTTTAACCAACATAAACTTTGGTTAAAATTGTTCATCATTTTAAATACTGTATTGTTCTTTCATGTTGTTTGCAATACAAATAATATATCTGCAGTGTGCATAGGAATTTGTCCATGTTTTTCTCAAAACATAGTCCAGCCCTCCAACAGTCGAGGGACAGTGAACCAGCCCTCTGCTTTAAAAGTTTGAGGGCCCCTGATTTAAATAGTGTGTAGTACTCTGCAAAGTAGGGCATGTGGCCAACTTGCAATCCTGTAGAACAGGACATTCTATAGTGACATTTACTATCCACTGAAAAGCCACATGATTAGGCTCCTGTATCCTAAATAAGGATAATTTAGATGCCAAGAGGAGCACTGAAATGACATGAAATTCATAGCATTCATCAAAGCTTGGAAAACTTACTTTTTGAAACTCTTCCTCAAAGTATAAGGAAATTGTAATTGAGGCATAAATTAGGATAAAAACACAATTTTAAATATTTCAGAAACATTACATCTGTAACTTGGATTTAAATTTTAATTACCAGGAAAATAGCCAAGAAATTACTTGGTTTGCTCAACTCCAAATTGTTTTCATGCTAATTTGACAACATTCCCAGCTATAATGAAAGAAGCTTGCTTAATTGTCTTCTAACTAGTACTTTTGGGAAACAAAATAAAAATGATATTTATTCATGTAAAATAAATCATTGCAGCAAACCTAAATATTTTGTCAATCTAACTCCAACAGTGGCTACCACAACAATCCCATAATGCAACATAAGAAAGAAGTATAAAATCAAAGAACAAATCATTGCATGCACATATAGGCCTTTAGATAGCTTCCCCTGTGGTTTTTCAACAATATATGAACAAGTCACATACCAGAATATGTCAGCAGGCCAGAAAATGACAAGACTATTCTGGAAAAAAAAACCTAAGGTGAATTCTTTTGTTAGGCTGCTTTAAAGTTAAAAAGGTCAAGGAAAAGGCTTTTTCACAACTGGTGTCTTTCAATGCTGCCTCCACATGGCAGTCAACAGCTGCATGGATGCAAAATATGAATAAAGTCTTTCATACTTCGGAAATCACTTTCAACTGATTGTTGAACCATATTTATGAGCCATGCTGTAGAAAACCTACAGTGATATTCTCAGTGAAGAGGGCGATTGATCCACTGAGAACTTTTAAATGCTTTTATAAAGTTTGGTTGGTGTTTCATTGCTTTCAAGTTTTCTGAAGACTCCTACAGTGTGATTAGCATAAGATCAAACCAGATACTCTCCGAAAATCAGCCAACCCTTCTGTGATACACAGAATGTTTGTGACATTTTGTGAAGTCTGATTTTTTTTTCTCACTATGAAAGCCATTCTTTAGTGGGAGCTCTAAAACCTGTGTGGGAAACTATATCTTCTACTCTTTCATGTATTTTTAAACACTTGCTTTCAGGCATTATTTTTTCCAGCCTGTTGCCGCTTTGTTAGTGTTGTTCTACTTGAAAGGGCTTCTACAGTGTGTGATCCTGGACAATTAGAGATCAGGTACTCAGCAGAATGACATCACAATACACATCAGCCAATTGCGTTTCGGTTATACTTCAGTAAACAAACCCCTTTTGTTCTTATTCTTATATGATGGGATGAGTGAAGCTAAGGAAATGTTCCCTTGTTGCCATGCTTTGCCTTGCTATTAGCAATGAAAACATGCTGGGCTCAAAATTAAGGATCACCTTGTAGTTGCCTTGGTCCTGGCACATGACGTACAATCTCTTTGGCAGTGAAAGCATTTTGTTTTGGCTTTCATGTGACATACCTAAACCCACTTCTTGTCCTTCAGTTTCCAGGAAAGTCCGGTCTGATGCTGTGTGGGCCTAAGGGCTGGTGACAGCAGCTACATCACATAGCAGTGGAGTTGGTAGCAGCCGCTCCAAAGCACTTGCAGGCTATCCATTCATTCAGGAGTTGAAGGAAAGGAGCATATCACTGGGAGAGAGCCAGTCTAACCAAAGGGGAGAGTGATTCTCCACTCATTTATTGCTAAGTAAATAATTTACTTATGAGTAAACCACTTAATTGCACAGAAAGGAAGGCAATAGCAAATCACTTTGGAGGAGAAGAAATAAAACTGGTGCTGATTCAAACTTGGGGTAAACACCCTCTGAACAAATCTTGCCAAGATAATCCCATGATAGGTTTTCCTTAGAGTCGCCATAAGAGAGAAATGACTTGAAAGTACAGAACCACCAGTCCAAAAAGTTAACTACTCCTCTCTGTGCAGTTCCCATACCCGTATCTTCACTTCAATAGTCACAACAGAGCACATTTCCTGCATGGCAGGAGGTTGGACTAGATAGTCCATGTAGTCTCTTCCAACTCTATTATCATTCTACAATTTTAAGTCAGCAGCACATGAGCCACATCATGAGACAGTACTTAAACTGACTGATAATCTTCCTCCACCATTTGGTGAAACCTCACCCCATAACTACAGAAATAACTAAAAGTTCATTTCGACATGAAATTATCACTTGTTGAGTTGAAATCATAATTTAATTCATTATTGAGGAAATGAATCATTGGCTGTTTGTAAGTCACTACCTATTTCTAGATGGGATTATTTCCTAGCTTTTTACATGTCAGGTCACTCCCAGAGAAGAACAGGCTGTCTCCAGTTGTTGTGCCGTGCTGGCAGTTTGATGACCTGCCAGCCATGACCTAACTTGGGGTTGCACATAGTTATCCATAACTATTTGAGAGAGGATATGTAGATTCATTAAATAGTGCATTCTACCCACCATACACAATTGCACCTGAGTCAATCAACTATAACCAGTCTGGAACTAGGAATTGGTGCCCTACATGACCCGGCAAGGGAAATGCATTCTCCCTTCCATTTGATGCTCGCAACAGCACATGTGAAATGTTCTCCACTCTTTTGGAAAGAGTTGAGAAAGAGCAGCAAAGAAGAGCAGGTACATTTTGCAGGGAGCAAGAATATTTATTATTATTATTATTATTTTACTGGCACAAAGGCACAGTATGTCACAACAAACGAGATCTATATGCTGGATTTCGTATCACAAAATCACAAGTCGAACACTTCCCAAGCGTCTAGGACTGTGTGATGTATTTTCGAATGATGCGCTCAGATCCAAGTAAGGTGGCCTTTTGCAGTTGACAGATTGTGATTTTGTCAATGTTTATTGTTTCCAAATGCCGGCTGAGATCTTTTGGCATGGCACCCAGTGTGCCGATGACCACTGGGATCACCTGTACTGGTTTATGCCAGAGTCTTTGCAGTTCGATTTTGAGGTCTTGATAGCGGCTGAGTTTTTCCTGTTGTTTTTACTCAATGCGGCTGTCACCTGGTATGGTGACATCAATAAACCAGACTTTTTTCTTTTCCACAATCGTGATGTCTGGTGTATTGTATTCTAGAACTTTATCAGTCTGGATTCGAAAGCCCCACAGTATTTTTGCATGTTCATTTTCCATGACCTTTGCGGGTTTATGATCCCACCAGTTCTTTACTGCTGGCAGGTGGTACTTGTGACATAAGTTCCAGTGAATCATCTGAACCATCAAGCACAGGCTGCAACTCAATACCCCAATCGACCTCACAATTGAACCAGAGAACCTCTGTCTTGTTTGGATTAAGCTCCAGCTTGTTAGCCTTCATCCAGTCCATCATGGCCGCCAGGCACTAGTTCAGGATCCAGGGGGCTTCCTTGGAATTTGGTGGAAAGGAGTAGTTGAGTGTCCTCTGCGTTCAGAGGGCACCAAACTCCAAAACTTTGGATCTCACCCAGCAGTTTCATGTAAATGGTAAAAAGCATGGGAGATAAACACAATCATGACATTGGCTGTGGTTTGCTTCCTTGGGCCCATTCACACAGTCCTATATCCTAGAATATCAAGGCAGGAAATCTCACATTATCTGAGTGTGGAGTCAGATAATTCAGTTCAAAGCAGATATTGTGGGATTTTCTGCCTTGATATTCTGGAGTATATAGGGCTGTGTGGAAGGGCCCTCTGACTACCATGGGCAGTTTCATCAAAAGAAGGAGGAGAACCTTTCACAGAGAAGGAAGGAAATTAAGTCCATGCTGTTTCAGATTTCTGAGAATTTGGTCCCAGATGCCACTAGGCTTTTGAATCATCTGTAAAGACAGGAATATATCTCTGGGGTAAAGAAAGTAGAAAGCATAATTGTTACAATTCTGCCATGAGGACAAAATCATTCTCTTTTCTCTTTTCATTCCATTCCTGGTGCTTCCTTATGTTTGTGGCTCTCCCTCAGCGAGTCCTTAAATTAATATGCAGATACATTCTTTGTGGGAAGTGACCAGCTTCTACCTCTCCGCAACTGCTAGACTATTAAGACTCTCACAATAGCCTCTAGAAACTCTCATTATTATACAAATTAATAAGAAGAGGCAAGGTAATGAGATTTACAAAATGAATTTTGACAAAGCACTTCCACATAAAGCTCCTAAAAATGGATCCAGCAAAGGTCAGTGAACAAGTTTACATAAGCAGATGAAGGAAGAAAGAGAAAAATACTTTTTGTTTGTTAACTAGATAATGATAATGATAATGAGAGTGATAATGATTAACTCTTACATATTAAATACACCTATTTTAGAACTATGACTGTCACTTTCATACTGGTTTGTGGTTGGTTTTGTCTAGTGCTGTGATGAGATTTTTAATAAAACTTTGTAAATCCCAATCTTATAAGAAATAATACATTTACCATTTTTATCCCTACAGTGAGAAATTTATCAAAAGCTGAATTATTTGCAGTTCAGGATTTATTCTGAGAAAAAACTTCACATAGGGTTTTGTTGTTTGCAAAAAACATGGTTGTTTACAGAAATGTCCCAAACTGCAAATATCTTTGTTCATCCAGGATTCTTTTTATTAGTGTGGCTTGACATTTTGGAAATCCATCTCAATCTATTATTTGAATATTCTTTCCATTCCCAACTTTCTAATAATAGGTTGCTGTGAGTTTTCCAGGCTGTATGACCATGTTACAGAAGCATTCTCTCCTGACGTTTCGCCCACATCTATGGCAGGCATCCTCAGAGGTTGTGAGGTCTGTTGGAAACTAGGCAAGTGGGGTTTATATATCTGTAGAATGCTTGTGGATTTCAATAACTTCTCTGTGTAGTCTGACAGGGTATCTGTTAAATAAACCTCACTTACCTAGTTTCCAACAGACCTCACAAACTCTGAGGATGCCCGCCATAGATGTGGGTGAAACATCAGGAGAGAATGCTTGTGGAACATTCCCATACAGCCCGGAAAATTCACAGCAACCCAGTGATTTCAGTCACTAAAGACTTCAACAACAAATGTCTATCTTTTTAATACATTTGTGATAGATGGAGTGGGAAGCAAAAGTCAGATGCTGAACTTCTAATAACTTTGAAAAGCTATCAGAGATACAGGCATATAACTGGAGTCCTTTTCTGGAAAAGCATTCCTCCTTATAGCTGAATCACCAAAGAGAAAAACTGTGGAAGCCTTTTCCTTTAATCACAACAAACTACCATTTCTCTGGAAGCAGAAGTAGTGCTAAGGACAATTTAGAGTTGTATTTAACATGTTCTATAGCAGTTTTGCTGTAGCTGAAATGCAACATCACAGTGGCATACACATCTTTAAAGAATTTATTTCCAATCATTTGCTGCAAGACTCATAAAGATAAATAAAACAAGCCACAAGAATTTGTTGAAATCCTGGTTTCATTGCATATTCTTAGACATTGCTGAAACAAGCCCTCAAAATCTGAACTTGCTTACTTATTTTAAACAGGGGTATTCAGCCCACTGTGTGCTTTTGCAAAGCAACTCACCTTCAACATGGTAGTAAAAAATGAGTTTTTATAGAATCATAGAGTTGGAAGAGGCCTCATGGGCCATTTAGTCCAACCCCCTGCCAAGAAGCAGGAAAATCACCTTCAAAACACCCCCGACAGATGGGCATCCAGCTTCGTTTAAAAGCCTTCAAAGAAGGAGATTCCACCACACTCCAGGAAAGAGAATTCTGCTGCTGAACACCTCTCACAGTTAGGAAGTTCTTCCTAATGTTCAGGTGGAATCACCTTTCCTGTAGTTTGAAACCATTGTTCCGTGTCCTAGTCTCCAGAGCAGCAGAAAACAAGCTTCCCCCCTCCTCTCTATGGCTTCCCCTCACATATTTATACATGGTCCTCATCATGTCTCCTCTCAGCCTTCTCTTCTTCAGGCTAAACATGCCCAGCTCTTTAAACCACTCCTCATGGGGCTTGTTCTCCAAACCATTGATCATTTTAGTCATCCTCCTCTGGACACATTCCAGCTTAGAGTCAACATCTCCTTTCAATTTCGGAGCCCAGAATTGGACACAGTATTCCAGGTGTGGTCTGACCAAAGCAGAATAGAGGGGTACTATGACTTCCCTGGGAAAGTGTTCCAGAAGGAAAGCTAATTCAACTGTGTACAGAAAAGGAAAATATTGGTTAAGGTAAATGAGGGTTTTTTTCCCCTTCAGTGAGGCTTGCAGAATATTGTATAGAACATTAGCCAAAATATCAAAACATATATCCAAGATACTCTGAAACAAGGTAATTCTCTGGCCAATACAGGACCCTTTTACAATAACTGGAAACCACTGCATGTTTTCCACTGAAAATTTCCTTGATTTCTTTCCCCTTAGTTCTTAGTTTCATTCATTCTGTTAGTGCTCAGTTCTTTGTTCCTACTGAAATCACTTGGTTGTGATAATACTACTATCATTCTAATGGACCCAGAAGCTTGGTAATATTATTAAGCAGAAACAGGTTGTAAATGACTTTCTTAATTTGGGCAGCCACAGGCAGGCAATAGCAAAATTCTATAAACTGTTCTCCCACCTTCTCAAAATGGGTGTTATCTTTGCTGTGTAAACCTCAGGCAGGGATATCTGTTGTTTCCGTTGCATGAAGAAGCAACTGCCTCAAGACTGTAATAGGCTGATTTATCATTGTCATGGTCCGGGTTGAGGGAGGGGGAAATGCTTTAAATGGCTATCATTATTAAGTCACCTTTGGGATTGCATACATATTTAGTAATACATTATGTGAAGTTCATGGAATCACACACAGGCTTATCAGAAAGCAATATTAGTATCATGAAGTTTTAACATAGTGTAATGGGTTGGTGTTCATTAAGTGGTATTGGAGTTTTTCCATTCCCCATCTACAGTAATTGTTGCCTGTAAATGAGAGCATCTGCTACTGCATAGGGCTTTGTTTTCATATTGATTTGTCATTTTCCTTGGGCCAAAAAGAAGATTGTTATCTTGATAACTAGCAACCACTATGTTTATTCTAACATTATTACAGCAGAGTAGAATGTCAATGTGCTCCGCTTGTCTTCCAAGGTTTTCAAGTAACTGTATACACCAAACAACTTTCTGTGGCTTTATCTCAGCCATTCACTCCCATTCTACCCAGAAGCAGTAGTTGGTGGCTTCCACATGATGAATCTGTTCTGAGTTTTAGTCTGCACTCTAAAGGAGCTATCGAAGACACTGGACTCTATCTGCAAAATATTTCCAGCCCCTTGGACACCTCCTTTAAAGTTCAGACAATGAACCGATCCACTGCTTCATTGGTGTGCTATCCAAAATCTAGGCTGCTGTCTGACTCAGATTATGTGCAGCTGAAATTGAAAATAGTCTGCAATGAGGGAAAGCTGATTTCCAAGTCAAGTCTGCAATGTGTTTTTACCTTAGGCCTCACAAATCATGAATCTCCTACCATTGACACCTTCCCCCATCCTGTTTTTAGAATCTTATATATACCCGAATCCCCATTAAGAGGAAATGGCAGGGTACCAATATGGCAAGTTCCCTAGTTTCATACCCTCTGGCATAGCTATTCCTTGCTATGCCAGTCAGTGGGTAATAATATAATAATAACTTTATTATATTATACAGCCAATTTACTAGCTGTTAGGATTTCTGGGAGTTCAAATTCAAAACATCTGGGGACCCACAAGTTGAGAACCACTGGTCTAAGAGTATTGGTGCTGAAAAACTTCTTTGCTGGCATATTATTTGCTCACTGACAGTAGAACATGGACCACAGCTTCCAGAATCCCAGACCCAGCATGATCCCATACACAGGCGTACTCAACTGCTTATGAACTGCCTACATGGGTTTCACTGGATGGAAAAGGTAATATTCCTTTACTCCAGGAAATAACAGTCACACCAAGAAGGTTAATAAATAACTATGAACTAACAATACCTTGTATATCAGCTGGTTAAAGCATACAAGATAAAGAAAAATTGAGACTGAAGGAGAATGAGCTGACCTATGTACAAATTTATACCTGTTGGCCAGTCTGCTAGAGATGACATTCAAACCTGATCTGATTTTTAAAAGAAATCAAACTTCAAATTTAAAAGGCATCAACAGACCTTTGCCTAGAGCAGGAGTGAACAAAGTGTGATTCCTGGGCAGCGTCAGGGCCAATAAGGGGAAATAAGCCACTTAAAAATTTGGGGACTATTGGGCAGAAGGGGTCCAGGACCCAAATGTTGCATACATTTTTGTCTTTGGGACGCAGAAACTCTCTTGCTCTTTTTAAAATCATAGTAATTTTCTCATTCTTTTGAAATCCACTAAGAGCAGCAGGAGTGGGTGCCAGATATGGTAATAAACAAATGGATTCCCCCAAGGATTTGGTATGTGGCCAAATGACCACAAAGTACATGCCAAATATTAGTGGAAGTTCACCTGTTGTGTCTCAATTTGTTGGCATTTTGGTGGCCCATGTGGTCTCCAAAACATCCCAGAAAATTAGCCCCCAAACAGAATTGCCCAACTCTTAGCCTTAGGTATATTCGGTTTTGAATTTAAGGCTCGCTTGAGCAGGAATATCTTATCCTTTTGTTTTACATGTTTTAAGAATGTGCAAAAACTGTTCCATCAGCATTATATTTCTTGTCAAAAAATAAAGAAGCAGATATATAGGCTATTCATTTAAATTAGTTTCACTGATCAAGAATTCAAATCTGATTGTCTAGATGGCTTTATGTTATTCAGTGGGCTGTTTGAGTGAGGCTCGAGAGTTGCTGTGACATTGAGAGGGATCTGAAGTCTATGTTTGTAAAAGGAAATTTCAATCCTACCAAAATAACTAGTCACACTCCAAAAACCCAAATGGACGATGCCGTTGGAACTCCAGAACTGAAAAATAGCATAATCTGGCCTCATCCATCAAAACAAAAAAACCAAGGCTTACAGATAGACTGCATCCTCCACTTTCTCAGGAAAGAGCATTACAGCAAGAGGGAAAACCTTTGAGCCTCATCCACCGGATAGCAAAAGAGTAGCTGCGTTGAACTTGTTTGCCCTTCCCTCTCAAAAAGAAGGCCTACAGGAACTTTGTAGTTAAGTACTCATGTCTCAGAGGGCTGCTTCTTTCCTCCTCTCATATAATCCTATTTTCTTTCATGTCATATCTTTTAAGTCTGTAAGCCTGAGTACAGGGAATGCCTTATTATTTATCTTTGGAAGCCACTTTGGGCATCTTTCCTGCCTAGCAGAGCTTGGGGAAAACCGGTTAAATTTAACTACTTTTGTCATGATAGGTTAATTTTGCTCCAATGATAATTAATTTATGAATTGACCATGCTAATTAATTTCTTCCCCCTCTCTCACAATGAGACGTCACTAACAATACTCATTGGTCCTGTGGTACAATAAAGCCTAGGCTTTGCTGTTCATTGCAGGGATGGTCTCAGGAGAAGGAGAAGGATCATATGGTTCAATGCTGGCTTGTTGTTTCTTTTTTTCCAAAGGTCTGCCTGCCTACTTTCTTGCAGAAGAGTAAAAGGAAGAAGAGAGAGAGAGAGTGCAGAGAACTGGAGGATATGTGAGATAAGAGTGAAGGAGAGAGAAGGTCTCTCATGTTCATCTGCCTGACTCTGCCCTGAACTAACTAGCATATAGATCAAGTCTTTCCTCCCTCTCACGTAATATATAAAGTTCTACAGTCTTTCTTTCCCTTCCCCAATACCTAAAGATGTTCAGTTTAAATTCATTCAAAACACCTGACAAGTCCTATTCCAGATGATGGTTTTGATACTACTATAGTTAAAAATGTTCTAGACTAACATTCTATACATAATTCTATACAGATCCACTTAAGTCTGTAGGATGTACTTCCTATCACCACATCACACTTACATTCTGCCCGTCGCCTCCATTTTACGGCAGCCTAAATTTACCCATAGAAAGCAATGGTTTAAAACAGCATACCTGTCTCAAGGGTTCGATGGGTTTACATGCAGAACTATTGGATCCCATGGAAAGCAATGTTTTAAAACAGCATTTCTGTCTCAAGGGCTCAATGGGTTTAGATGCAGAACTATTGCACCCATGAGAAGGAATTCTAGCAGATTTGCATGACAAAAAAAGCTGGGAGCGGAGACTTATTGTCTATGTGTGATAAAGAAGATAGTGGGTGCCTTCTGCCAACCTCACAGTTCAAAAACATGCAAATATGAGTAGATATCGCTTCTGCAGCAAGGTAACGGTACTCCATGTAGTTATGCTAGTCACATGATCTTGAGGGTGTCTACAGACAATGCTGGCTCTTCGGCTTAGAAATGGAGATGAGCTCCACCCCCCAGAGTTGAACACGACTAAACTTAATGTCAAGGTAAACCTTTACCTACCTTACAGGGAAAAACTAAAAGTCTGATGAGAAAAGAACCAATGAAAATGAGCGAGGGAGGACTAGAAGGTACGATCAGATCCTGATTGCTTAACGATGCCTCTCAATACTGCCACCTGATAAGGTCACTAGTGGTTATGGAGAGCATTGCAGTAGCCTAGCAAGCAGTTGTGGATGTGCATTAAAACACAAGAGCAACAAGAACAATCAAATATGCCGTTTCCTGTGAATTCCACTGTTTCGTTGACAGCAAATGATTCATGAATTAATTCATGATTGATGCAGTGGATTAAATTTCTACCTTCTCAACATTAATAACAATGAATTATCCCCCCCCCTCCCCAAGTTAATATATTTATTGTTTCACGTAACATTCTTAGCTCTGCTGAATAGTGGAGTAAAATACTATCAATAAATAAATAAATTATATATATGCATGCTTCATAAATTTCACTATGCAACTCCCTTGGTTATATTGATTGCTGTTATTACTTCTAATCATTATCGACCTGTCTAAAAGCTTTCCTGGTATAATCAGTATTTCAGTACTATCATTATAACAGGTCATTACATCCCAACGATTATACATCTTATTCAAGGTCCACCAGTTCAGACAGGTGGTGGTGCTTAATTCTATAACTAATTGTGTCCATTATGCCTGTTATGTTACAACTGAAGCACGGGGGTTCCAAAATGTTCAAAATATTTTGCAAACGTTTCACCTTCACACCCCATCCTGACTGTTGTAGGCAAACACAGTGACTATAATGGTACTAGTTAAGCCATTTTCATTCAGGAGGAAAAATATTTACTATCATAAGCATGGTTAAATGAGAGGCAATCACAACTCGATTTTGCTCCTTACTCCATGAGTGCATCTATACTGTTAAATTAGTGAAGTTTGGCAAAGTTTTAACTTCCATAGCTCATGCTATGGAATCATGTGTCATACTTCATGGTGAGACATCATGACTCTTTAGCAGAGAGGGCTAAAGACCTTGTAAAACTGCCACTCCTAAGATTCCATAGCATTGAGCCATGGTGTCATACTGAATTAACAATACTATGAAGGTACACCATGCGTGGTTGTATCCAGTGGTGCCTTTCTATTACAGCAGGTATAGAAAATAAGTCATCTCCCAGGGGTTGTTGGGAAACCATGCCCAATAGCCAGGTTAACCAGTTGAGCGTGATGCTGGGTATTGAGGACCAATAAAATCAGAATGGCTGCATGAATCTGACTGCATTACCATCATAGCCAATAGGGATGGAAAAATATTTCAAAAATTGCTCATACAGGTTTGTCACTGCCTTCTTCTTAAGATTTAGATAGTATGACTTACTCAAGTTCACCCAGTGGGTTTCCATGGCTGACTGTGGACTCAAACACTGGTATCTCAGAATCCTTGTCCAACACTAAAACCACACCTCAACACTGGTTTTGATTACTCACTAGCCTTGCACAGTCCTTCTAAAACTATGATCGATTCCTTTTCTTTTTTGCCTATGTGAACAACATTTGACTCTCATGTACAATGGCTTCAATGTTTGCATAAATATGACAGACTTCATCATCTTTATGGATGGACAAGTGCTAACAAACTCTCACATATTTTCTTTGCTGTATGCAGCTCTGCATCATCAAGTGGATTAAAAAGCAGTAACAGTGCTGGGTTTTGTCCCACACACAAAAACAGCGAATCTGACTTTTAAGGCAAACAGGGAACAGATATGATCAGAACAAAGTGGTGACTATGCTTTTAATAGCTACCTTTCAGAACAGAGAATGACACGTTGATAATATTACATTAACATTACACTGAATGTGAGAATAATAAGTACAATAATTTGACGTCAGCTCAAGACAGCCATGTGTTGGTGAGTTTCTGACAAATCTATCTTTAACACAGTATCTTGAAAAGCTCCAACTAGCAGAAAAATGAACAGCTATGCTACTCACAGTGCATTCTCTAGTACTAATGAGTACACTAATGCGAAAGTTGATCAGTTTTCACTACTGTTATCTCCTGCACATTGTTAAGCTGAAAAAGAACATTTCACAAGTGTGATTAATTGCAGGTTCTAATCTTTAAGTTGGAGGGACCTTTTGGTTCTGAGATGTATAAAAGACAGCTAAGATACAATTTGCATTTTACTTATCAGTACCAAATGACTTGGGCCCTCAGCCAAATATCTTCAGTGCAATGGCGTGGAAATGATTTTGCTTTTCTGTATAAGCTTTATCTTGCCAGCCCCCAGTGGAGCAGTGGGTTAAACCCCTGTGCTGGCAGGACTGAAGACTGACAGGTTGCAGGTTCGAATCCGGGGAGAATGAGGATAAGCTCCCTCTATCAGCTCCAGCTCCTCATGCAGGGACATGAGAGAAGCCTCCCATAAGGATGGTAAAACATCAAAAACATCCAGGCGTCCCCTGGGCAACGTACTTGCAGATGGCCAACTCTCTCACGCCAGAAGTGACTTGCCACTCCTGACACAACAAAAAAAATCTTACCAGCAACCATCAGCACTGAACTGTCACAGTCTTTATTGGATTCTGTGTTACTGATGATTGCAATGTTCTGGGTTTCTGTTAAAATGTTCTTGCGTCTATATTGTAGAAGTTAAACCAATGTATTGTATGAAATGAAATCAATGGTATGCTAAGAGGGGGTAAGAACATGTGTTGGGGGCCACTGGTGTTTAGTTGAGCATTTAAATGTGATTTTTAAAATGTTGTAATGTGTGACAGTTTGAGACATGCGTCAAAGTGTGCAGTGGCTGAATGATTTATAGATAAAAAGTCCCATGTGTTTCCGCCTGCACATGTGCTCAGAGGCCTTCTTCCGAGGCTGAATAAGATCATAAAAGGTAACAACACATAAATATATGTCATGGGAATTTCCCTCCTGGTGTAAGAAGAAAGATGGACAGCAAGCTTAAGAGCAAAGATGTTTCATTTAAAATGGCAGCACTGTGAGACACACTCAAGTAAACAGAAAAATGGTGAACCCTGTGTAGCAAACAAACAAAGCTTTTTATACTTTAGGAACTTCCTCTTTTCTATAAAGAATTGGCTTGAAAATGCCACAAGGCAAAAGACAAGGGAATGAGGCAACTACCTCACTATCGCATCACTTGCTGGTGTTTTAATTGGTCAGTATGTGATTGTTTATCGGTGTTAGCCTTAGTAAGCATGCTCCAAGAAGCTCCAGGGCAGAGCTCCAAGGCAGAGCACAACAGGCTCAACAGCTTTCTTATCTCAATATATCATAGAGTTGGAAGAGACCGCATGAGCCAGGCATGTAGCCGGGGGGGGGGGGGGGGGAAGGCTTCAGCCCCCCCCCCCCCGAAATTCTCATGGTGGTCTGCGAAAAGGCCTTATTGGTACATTATTTAACTGTTATGTTTATTCATATCATGATCTGATCACCATGCTCAATATATCTCATATGCATGGGGGTATTGGGGTAATGATACAAAAGGTTTGCTAGGGTAGACCCTCTTTCACTGAGACTCACACCCCCCCCCCCCGAATCAAACTCAGCCTCCCCCCAATCAAAATCCTGGCTACAGGCCTGGCATGAGCCATCTAATCCAATATAAGAAGAAGTTGCATAATTTTACAATGTATTACACTATCCATGAGTTTTGCATCCATGATTTCAATGAACCATGGCTCAAAAATATTCAGGGGAAAAAATTCAGAAAGCAAATCTTGATTTTGCTATATGCTGAACATTATCTTTGGTGAGCAGTGGGGGATGCTGTAAATGAATCTACACCAAAAGAATCACTAAAATGATGTTTCCAAGACCAAACAGTAACTCTTTGCTCTGGAGATTTGCAGAAAACAGCAGCATCTCAGGGCACATCTAGAATAATAATAATAACTTTATTTTTATACCCGGCCTCCATCTCTCCAAAGGGACTCGGGGTGGCTTACTGAGGGACATGCCCAACAAACAGGTTTAAAATAAGCATGGAAAAACAAGCAATATCCAACATAAAATCAGACAACACTATGAAAAGATCAAAAGCTATCATAGCTGAGCAAATAAAGTACATCTACACTGTAGATTATTATTATTATCATCATCATCATCATCATCATTTGTTACCCTCCTCTCCTAGTGGCTCAATGAAGGTTACAACATAGTTAAAACACATAATCACCATAAGCATTATATCAAATACAGATATTAAAACATATCTCTACAAATACATATATTAAAATACACAGAACAAAGATTAAAATGTAGTGAAGACAAGACGCAAGTTTAAAATTCATGATTTAAATGTCTGCGTAGGCCAGCCGGAAGAGATAGGTCTTTGGATGCGTTTTATATTCTGACAGCTCATTTAGCTGTCAGACCTCTTCCGGCAGGTTGTTCCACAGAATGAATGCATTTTTACACCATTTTAACTGCCATTGCTCAATGCTAAGAAATTGTGGAAAGCTGTAGGTTGGTGAGGAGCCAGCACTCTTTGACGGAGAAGGCTAAAGACCTTGCAAAACTATGACTCACTTAATTATCCAACT
Organism: Anolis sagrei; assembly: GCF_037176765.1. Classification (NCBI taxonomy): domain Eukaryota; kingdom Metazoa; phylum Chordata; class Lepidosauria; order Squamata; family Anolidae; genus Anolis; species Anolis sagrei. The sequence continues at coordinate 88,603,592 of NC_090021.1, forward strand.
TCATGTATGACATGAAGGTGATTTAACAGCATTTCCAGTTTGGAGATAGGAGGGAGATTAAACAAACAAAACTTCCTCTATCCAGTATCAACCAGTGAGTCCTTGATCACTGTTATGTGAGAGTTAAAATATGCAGTACTATGTTGTGGATTCTTTCAGACTATATAAACCCAATTTTCCTAGTTCCAACAAACCTCACAACCTCTGAGAATGCTTGCCATGGATGCAGGTGAAACGTCAGGAGAGAATGCTTCTAGAACATGGCCATATAGCCCAAAAAACCTACAACAACCCAGTTCTTTCAGACTGTTACAAAGAAATGTGAGTTCTCATTATATAGTTCTGCTTTACACACTCACATCCTAACCTTTATAGCAATTTCTTGGATGTGCACTAGTGCTCTTCTGAATATTTTTAAAACACACACACAGAGAGCACAATTTGCTGAGATAGTCTGAAGGGCCAATTTTCTTCTCTCTGAAGAATGTTTGATGTGGCTCTTATTATGGATGGAGAATGAATTTGTTTTATGGTTTTGTTCGTTTGTCAAAATAAGACTTTCCAAAATACACACATTTTATCCTAAATTCAACAAAAAGAACTTGAGCGATTGGTTTTTTTTTAAAAAAAAATGAGAGGAAACAAAACTGACAGATTCTTCTGTGCATCCATAGCTGTTAGGTATACTGTTATTCTCCCATCATGCTTACAAATGGCAACATATCAATCTACCAATTCTGAATTTACAACTATATAAAGGAATATGAAGCCCAGGCATCCAATTTATAATAAATGAGACTACAAGGTTTAGCAAACTAAAAGATCGTGACTGTGGTGATAACCGCAGTCACCATAACATAAAAATATATTTAAGAAATTCTTCAGGGAAAAATTGGCAAGGCAAACCTACTCTTTGAGTGTACCCCCTATGGACTCATGATTCATCTCTCTATAGAAAAACAATTGAACTGAGGCTGTACCGTGTCAAGTCAAGCCATTAATGTGAACCCTGCATAGCTGGAATGTTTTTTACTATATTATTAGAGTTGGTGTGATGGTGTGCACTAAAAATTCCCTAAAACACACTTCACTCAAACTAGTGTTGCATTTCCAAATAGTAATTCATGTGGTAACTGCATGTATCAGTCAGGCTTCAGATGTGAGCAAATGAGATAGGAAGGGTATGTATCCAAAACCAAGAAGTCTATTTAAGAAATCTAAATAGAAGAAAGAGGGTAATATTCACCATATCAGTAAAAAGTGCCTCAGGCCAGTATGATAAATACTTAGTTGTTCTTTTTTGTGCTTTAGCCAGGACTATGGACTTTCTTTGTACTCAGGTTTAATCTGCCCCTACAAACAAGCCTTTAGGGCCAACAAATTACTATTCACTTTGCCTAGATAATGCTCAGCATATCCAATATTAATGATATAATTGGGAAATACAAGGGATTAACAGCTTGATCCTACCTTGCAGTTATGCCAGCTGGACAAGAATACAATCACTTCTAAATCCTTTGTGCTGACATAACAAAACATTACCCTGTTCTAACAAAAGCTTTACACTAGTGGTAATCCCTAAACTGGCAGGTTACTGCCAGTGCAAGGGGCAAACCGGGCAGAGTTGGCAGTAAATCTGGAAGGGTGGAACTCAGTCAAAGGTCGATTCCCACCTTCAATGCCAAAAAAACCCACTATGTCAACAAAACAGATGACATAAGTAAAGAATACAGTTAATGAAAAGCCTCAGGCAAACCCTCTGCTCTCAATTACCTAGCTACATCGATGAAGAAGAATTGGTATGTACTACAAAGATATATCAGCACCATCAACAAGCACTGCTCATGTATTTAGATGGAAAACTTAAACCATGTCTGTAGAAATATCTGCACAAAAGTGATAGTTTTAATGTTGGGGAGAAAGGTGAAAGAGAACACTTTGCATACAGAAAATATCTGTGACTTCCATCCGGTACAAATACTCTCTTTTCAGACTGAGATTCAGGGCTCATCTACAGACCAATCTATGACTTCATCACATGGGTCTTCGGCAGCATCATAGGATGCTTTTGCCCCAGTTGAGCCAGAGAGCCCCATGCCATCCATCAGACAACACAGAATCACTTCCAGGAGGGCTCTGTGGCTCAACTGGGGCATATGCATCCTATGACTCTGTGCCCAGAACACAGGAGGCTTCCCATGTTCCACTGAAAACCATGGGGCCAGTGCAAGGCGGGGAGGGGGAATCCATTCAGCGATGCTTCCCCATGTGTGATGGGGAAGCATCATTGTTGGTGAGGTGGGGCACCCCTCCCCCTAATTCACCAAAGAAGCTGGCAAATCACCCCACTGCCCCTCATCCACATGATGAGGTTCTTAGACACAACCTTGGGCCACCTAGACAGATGAGTGCATCCACTTTGTTGGGCCTGCAACTCACCTTCTTCATGTTGTCACCACCATTATAGTTGGTTATGGAGCTCCCCTTGTTCCTGCTAGTCATGTAAGTGCTTCATACTGATATCAGCAGAGGCACTCACGACAGCCAAGAGTGGCAGCAACATGAGCATAATCCTGAGTGCTGATTGCAGGGAAAGAGTGCTGGTGTCAGTGTTCAGTCTGGACAAGGAACTGCGCTAAAATGGACCCAATCCCATTGTCCAGACTGCTCAAAACTGTGGATACTCAAGATTGTCCAAGAAAATCCAGAGTATCCCAACTTTGCCCAAAGTAGAGCAAAGTCTGTTTAAAGCTTTTTTTTAAAAAAAGTGGTACTCACTGGAAGCCGCTGGAAATCGTGGTGACTGTCTGTGGTCCATATAAACATGAGTTTTTGGATTCATGTAGACAAGTCCTCCATTATACAAACATTCAAGGCTATCACACTACACAATTGTAGTACTGTGGTTCAACTTAAACTGACATAACTGCATCTTGTAGATTCCTGGGATTTGCAGCTTGGTGAGGCACTAAAGCTGTCTATCTAAGAACTCTAATTATTCCTCCTTAACTACAAATCTCAGGATTCCACAGGATGGAAATGTGTCAGTTCAAGGGGAATCATAGGGCTATAACTATATGGTGTGAAAGGTCTCTTGGCCATTAACTGCCATATCTGGCACACTGCATCTGGGGAACATAATTTTCACACAGGTAGACATGAGAACATACCTGAAATATATCTATAACCCTTGATGTGACTACCAACTGCCTGCTGTTCTACCATTCATCAGCCATTCATCTGACCACCTGGACTGATTCCATCTACCTGATTGTTATAAAAACTTTAACTTTTAGAAATGTTGCCTGAGTTTATTTATTATTTATTTATTTACCACATTTATATACCACCTTGCTCAGCCCAAAGGCAACTCAGGGCATTTCACAATTGGCAACAATTTGATGCCTCAACAATTATAACATAAAATAGTGTTAAAAACATAAAATATAGGAATATTAAAAACCGTACAAAGCCTTTCAAACATTGTGATCGTCTCTATATCAAGTAATTATTCAATTGCAAGTCGTTCCATGATTCCGTATAACTATGCTGTATTTGGGAAGCCTGCTCTTATATCCCTAGGCAGGGTGTTCCACAGTCGAGGGGCCACCACTGAGAAGGCCCTGTCTCTCATCCCTGCCAAGTGCATCTGTGAGGAAGACAGGACTGAGAGCAGGGCCTCCCCAGAAGATCTTAACATCCTAGATGGTTCACAAGGAGAGATATGTTCACATAGGTAAGTTGGACCTAACCTTTTAGGGCTTTATAGGCTACAGCCAGCACTTTGAATTGTGCCCGGAAGCAAACTGGCAGCCAGTGGAGCTGGCGCAACAGAGGAGTTGTGTACTCCCTGAGCGCCGCTCCTGTTAGCAACCTGGCTGCCGCCTGTTGGGCCATCTGTAGCTTCCAAACAGTCTTCGAAGGCAATCCCACTGAGAGCACATTGCAGTAGTCTATACGGGATGTAACCAGAGCGTTTATTTGTTGTTTCTCTCATGCTTCCCACTGCCTTCTCACCATCACTTGTTTACAAGCCTGAAGCAGGGATTATCTTGATTTCATTGAATTGTAAATAGTTTGGGGAGCTTTTGTTGGTGGAACAGCAAGGCAAAATATGTTGTTGTTGTTAGATACCTTTAACTCTGACCCCATTCTAGGTTTTCTTGGTAAGATAAATTTAGAGGGTGTTTATCATTTTCTTCCTCTTAGGCTGGGAGAAAGTGACTTGCCCCAGATCATCCATTGTCAAGCAGGAATTCAAACCACGACCTTCTGGAGTCTTAAAGTGCATCTAAACTGTAGAATTAATGTAGTTTGACTTCACTTTTGTTAGGATTTGGTTATAAACCTGTTAAAGTTCTCAAAGAAATGTGAGACTGTAAAAGCACTCTGTAAATAAACAGTAGAACAAGTGGAAAAAAGAGAGAACCCTTAGAGAATAAGGTACTGGCCTCTTCACTTCAGAACCACTAGCTGGAAAAATCAAGGCAAAGCACAGAGGTAAATAAGTACAAAATAACTTGCTTTCATTAAATGTATTGAGTGATATAGACGAAACTTCCCAATGTAGGTAAAAACGTGGGAGAAAAAAGTTACAATTCACATTGTAGAAACGAGAGGATTTTATTTCAAGTTAAGCTTTCAATTTCCTTTAGAGAACAAAGAAAAAGAAAGAAAGGAATCTGCATACATATAGATGCACAGCAGGTTGCTGGTTACATCTGGTTGCTCACACACATGGCTTAAAACATGCAGCCTCCTTGATATACCCAAAGGTTAGTATGCAGGTGATTATATAGCAATGTAGACACATATATTCCAATTTAAAGCAGATAATCTGGATTCAGAAACTGGATTATCTGGCAGGGTAGATGCATCCTCAGAGAAGAAGCACATGCAAACAGGGAACAAGCAAATAAACATTCCTTTCAGTAACACCTGTTGAGAATAAAGACAAAGATCCACCTGGGGGAAAGTGTTTTAACCTTACATCAAAGAAACCACTGACCGCATAGGCAAGCTGATGAAGAAACACAACCTACAAACAATCTACTGACCTCCTAAGAAAATTCAACAAATGCTACCTACATTCAGCAAAGGGCAAGAGGGATCCTCTAACCACTGCAGGAATCTACCATATACCATGCAGATGTGGACAAGTCTACATAGGGACCTCTAAACACAGCACCCAGACATGAATCAAAGAACATAAAAGGCACTGCAGACTAATTCAGCCAGAGAAGTCAGCTATAGCAGAGCACCTGATGAAACAACCTGGAAACAGAATACGATTTGAGAACGCAGAAATGCTGGACCACTCTGACAACCATTATGTCAGACTACACAGAGAAGCCATTGAAATCCACAAGCACATGAACAATTTCAACAGAAAGGAGGAAACCATGAAAATAAACAAAATCTGGTTACCAGTATTTACAGGAGAACTCCTGACAGCAAACAATCAAGTGCCCGTTAACACCTCACAAACAAAGGATGCCTTCAGGCAACAGAGGCAAGGCAAACTCTATACAGATATGCTCACTGATTGATTTTGCAGCTTCATGGCTACTCAATGCTATTCAAGCTTGCTAACTGCAACATTCACACTTGCTCCAAACAGGCAAGGGTTCTCCCTCCTACTCTGGACATTCCACAGGTATATATACACTCCACTTGCCTCATTGTCAACAGAACCTCTGAAGATGCCAGCCACAGATGTAGGCGAAACGTTAGGAGATAATGCTACCGGAACATGTACAGCCTGAAAAACTCACAGCAACCCATTTTTATTTTTATTGGGAGTGTACCAGAATACGGTGGTTTAGAAGAGACTGTAGTGAGGATGACGGCGGCCACAACAACAGCCTTGAGGCCTCAGAGCCACACTTTGCCTTCCACTGCTTTGAAGGAATTGTCTATATTAGTTAGCCTGGTGGTACAACATAAACAGAAACGAGAGTGGCCTAAGCAGATCTCTATATATAGCTATGATTCATCCCAGTTTTTTCCTCAACTAATTCTTCTTCTTTCAAGCTTCTGAATGTTTAAATGTAAAAGAGACAGAAAAATGGGATCCAAGCATTCCCTTTTGATCTAACACTCAGTGCCCTTGCCTTTAGAAACTGCACCACAGAGAACACAGGCGATAAAGGAGGAATGGAAGCAGCAAGTGGAAAATCATGTCTATAATTTTTAAATATTTCACTTTTTAATTTGGTTTACTTCACTTTGCCTTTGAGATTTGTCAAGCAATTTAAAAACATGGTTTTGAAAGAAAGCCAACGAAAGGACTTAGCATGGAACAAGCTGTGGCATTCTGAAGCCTCAGTAATGACTATGTTACAACTGGTTTAATAAGTTTGTAGACACGACTGAAAACAATAAGAGTAACACAATTACTTTCCTGCAGCAGGGAGATGGAAATGAACAGTAATATTCCCAAACTCTTCAGAACAAGATCGGGAATATCGGTTTTGTCTTCAGTGCATCTGCCATATTGTAAGCACAGCAGGAAACAAATTGTCCTATTATATGATGGCATGCATAGTTTGATTAATTGTTTAGCCAAACTTGTTTATGAAGCTACCGCGTGTGTTTACTGAGAAAAAAAAAGATTGTGCAGCCAGTAGAAGAAGCCAGTAGAAGAAGTAGAATAAGTAGAATAAGTCCTGTCTGTCTGCACAGAAATAAAACAAATATTACTTGTTTAGTTCCACCCTGTTACAATTCATGCTGGAATTTTGGAATTTGTGCTTCTCTCAAAGAAGGAAAGTTCATCCAAATCTATACTGATTTCCTTTCCAGCTATACTCATTCAGGAAATTCTGATACAGCCCTGTATCAATGAATGCTTTATACTTTCACAATAGTTTTATTTTTTATATATGTTAATGCTTGCAAACCAGATCACATTATGCAAATCCATATGGGCAAGAGCTACTCTTTGTGTTGCCTTAAGGCAGTGAAGCTCATAATGAGTTGTCACTGTTTGAAACATGCATGTGTGAAAAACATCTGGGTCTTTTAAGTTTAAGCAAGCCGTTTACAATTGTGCCAGCCATATCAAAGCAAAAAAAAAATAAAATCAGCTGAGATATGAAAAGCCAGAGAAATTCACCCAATCTCACCCCTCCACTCCAATAGAAATTCAGGTGTGGGGCTGTTAAAATAATTTTTAAACCCAAGATTCTCTTCCAGGTTTTGCAGATTTCTATGCAAACCCTCTAAGAGTGGGTTCAGTAGTGATCGATGATGTGGGGTGTGTGCTAAGGCCATCCAATAATTGCTTTGGCACAGAATCAGTGCTCACTGTACCACACATCCTCTGAGGCTCAAAAGGTCATAAATCAGGCAGAATATTTTTAGTCTTATCTTGGGTCATTTCAGACACCACCATAATCGATGGGCTTGTGTTCTTCTTCCCTGTCTCCTCTTTTGGGGCATCTTTCAGGAGAACATTCAAAGCTTTTACATTCTGTTTTTATTGAAAACCAGTTTAGTGTTACTTCTGAACCTTAAACTGTGGTTCTCAATTAAGATATGTTGAAACAAACTGGCTTCATGATCTATGTCTGAAAGCTGATTAGCTTCAAATGAAACACAGTTGGGGTATAGTGCCCTTGTGGCTGCTCTGGGCATATTTGGGTTCTTCTGAAAGGTCCATATTGCAATCATAATCAAATGGCAATTTCTGCTGCTGCCGCCACCATCCCCCAAACAGTCCAGCATTAAAGTAAGGCCTAGGGAGCTAATTAGCACTCCCAAGGCTGGATGTACTGTACAGATCTTATTCCAGATTATCTGCCAGTGCAGACTCTTATGATTGATTTTAATTGAGGATGCAATGTTTTATATTTTTAATATGCATTTAATTTTAGTTTTAACTTAAGTGTATTCTAACTGTTTGTTATCTAATGCATTGACTAGTTGCCATATGTAAAGGCACCTTGGGTCCCATTTGGGATAGAGAAAGACAGGATACAAATAGAGTAAATAAATAATAAATATAATCCAGTCCAAAGTAGATAATCTAGGATTAGATCCTGGGATATAGGGCAGTGTAGATCCAGCTCAAGAGACTTCACTTCTATAAAGTATGGTTTATCAAAAACGTTGGGAGTTGCCAGGGTCGTCATGTGGTCATGATGTCAATATGGACCTCTCACAGGGCCCTAAATATGACCAGGACAGCCACATAGCAAGAATACTACAATGGATATCATTGAATGCATTTAAGCATAAGTCCAACATTAGCCATGCCTATTGTAGACTGATGTTATTTAACTGAATGGAACCTATTCATTATAACTAATATATATGTACTTGGTTTCAACTGGTCACGTCTTACGAGGGCTAGCATTGGATTTGGACCAGTGAGAACCCAGCTGTGTTTCCACAACATAGATGTATATGCATTTATCTTAGAGTACATCAAAACCAAATTCAATAGGCCTTATTTCTGAGAAGACCTGCATGTAATGTACTGTAAGCAATTAATCGTTTTGGATCCAGGTTTACAGCATAACCCTGGTCCAGCCCAGGGGAAGCTGCACATTTCTTATGGCTACTACCCCTGCTTTGTGACAGTACTGCAACTGTGTTCCTGGGCTACAGCAGGTTTGCCTCCTTTCTCTACCTCTTTCTCCATCCAACCTATCTTCTACACAGGCAGATTGTAGTCAGCTGAGCAGTTCTGCTGTCACAGTAGACTTATTGAAATGAGAACAGCCGAGAGAAGAAGCAGGTACTGTCAGGAGAACATTTCTTCTATCAGACTTGTGATTAATCCTAACCCCCTACAACCGATGCATCATTGAGTTAGGATTGCATTGTAAGTCTCAATCTAACCCATTATTTGCTTCACACCAGGAAACTGAAACCTGCAGAGCACACTGTTGGAAAAATGTGATTAGGAAAATATCACAGTAAAATTGAATGGCCTTTGCAGAAGATGTAGCTAAAATCTTGTTCCAGTACCTGAAATACTTTAATGTTTTTAGAAATGGGGTTGCAATTAAAATATGTTGGTGGCATCATTAATAAAAATATCACCTGTTGTTCATCTTTCACAGAACTAGTCAAGGAGATGTTCTTTTTTCTTTGCAAAAGAATTACCATGCTAACTCCAGTCAAATATATGTAGAAGTAAATTCTTAGGGTTCATTCATTTTCACATAACTGTGTTTCCATTTTATAAAGCTCTTATATTTTATCTTTCTAGAATATATATCTATAGAGGAGGAGGGAGAGAGAGCGCTCCCCCCAATCTTAGGCATATATTCAATTCAGCAAGTTGCATGGACCATTAGTAGATGGTATGAATCAGTCAGTTCCATTGCAAAATTAGACTGCGAATATGACATGCCATCAAAAATCTAACACCTCCACTTTCTGTAGTCACAAATGACAAGAATATGAAGTTTTCATCTAGCAAAAAGCTTTAAATTTTAGAGTCCCAAAAATGAACTCAAATGAATGGACAATTTCTGTATCAGTTCTCCATTTTGAATTGCTCTGATCTGTAGTGTTTACTCCTCCTTTTTCATATTTCTGTCTGAGAGCAAAATGGCTCCAGTTAAAATGTGCCCCAAATAAGAAATCATGCATATATGTGAAGATGTGCCTGCTTATTTATTTCAACATGAGTAAAAGATAGATATAGGAATCTTTGCTTTAGCAATGATATAGATATGATTCATTTATCAATTATAGAAATAAATGGATTTAAATTGAAATTCTATCTATCTTCTTCAATGTACTTCTCCTCTTTTCTATACATCAAGCAGGAAGGACCACCCTTTGAGACATCAATAATGTGCTGCAGATGTGTTATGCGTGTAAAACATCGAAAAAAACGTAATCAAGAACAGAGAAAATCTAGTGCTGAGGCGTAATTCTTGCCACCGCCCCTTAAACATGGTCATTTGCATAGAGTTAAGTTCATCAGAAAACAAGGATCTGCATTGTCTGCATTGTAAGTAATCCCTGCTCATCTTGGTGGGTCTTCCTTAAGTTGCTTTTGGTTTCATAGGCTTTAATAGAAAAGAATGGGTTTGGTGTTTTGACTGTATTGAAGATGTGAAGCGCCAATCTTGCCAATTTTGTGCCAAGATTCATTTCTTCCTGTTTTTCAGAAGTTACATGCTGACAAATGGAAGGAAATCATAGGGGTAATTGGATGGAAAAGGGCACAGCTAAGAGATGGAGAGCAACACAATGATGCCCTCACCCACAGGAAGCAGCAGATACTGAGCAGTGCCAGTATGTTGAGCCATCTGTTTCTCCTAAATACTTCTCACTGAGAACATGAGAGCTCTTCATTTTCATTGCTGTTTCTTCAAAATAAGTGTTTATCAACCGTTTATGTAAGATTCTGGTGTTCATGATGTGATATTGCTGATAATGTGGAGGTCTGGTTTTAGGAGCTTGTTTCCAGAATCATTCCTGTGTGTATCTCTTTCATTCCAACCTTATTCACTCCCTTTCAGCAGATGGATGGGTGAGAAATGGGATTTTCCAGAATGTGTTCAGCTGTCTCCTCTCCCAAGTTCAAACCAGGGGCAGGACAATAAAACCATGGATGGAATTTTTCGCTTTCATTCCATTAAAGTTTTTAGTACCAGAAAATGGCACCTATTTAAACAATGGGTTACAATTAATTTAATTAAAAATATCACAAATGCTCCTGTTCAGCTCAAATGTCATGAAAACACTTTCAGTGCTTTTTAGCATAAACAACTAGATGTTCCTAGAGGGTTAAATTAGGTCACCATCCCTCATTAGCTCTCACTCTCAACACTGGGATGCCACACTTTGTACACATATGATTATACCCCCATGGCATTCACCATAGCCATATAATTACCAAATTCCCAGATGATACAACCGTAGTGTGGCTTATCTCTGAAGGGAATGAGGGTGACAAAGATAAGGACAAACAGACTGAAGGATAACTTTTATCCTAGAGTTGTGGCTATGTTGAACTCAGTTGTTTCGCATTGATGTGGCATTGGGGGCAGTGTGGTGGTGGGGGGGGGGGGTTGGAGGGATGGGTGTGTTGTTTTGTGGTGTGTGCGGGGGAAGGCATGTAATTTCAGTGTGCAATAGCACAATGACAAAGCTATTCTATTCTAAATAATTGATACTTTCCACTAACTTCTTTAACTCTGTTTCAGCTGTCCTTCACACTAGAAGAAGCCTTCTGTGACACTCACCAGAACTTTAACACTGTTTGTCAGCAGCTAAAGGTTTCTTTTGCTTATGCCAAAGTTGACTGAAAGGGCATTGGGCAGCTTACATTAAATGTTTGTTACCACACATGACCAGCCAATACTGACACAAAGTACTGACATTTGCACTCTCTCACCTTCTTGTATTCCTGATAGAGAGCTCATGCAGTAGTTAGGAGCAAAGACGCCAATGGCTTAGAGAGAAACAAACGAAGAGCTTTTAAAAACAGAAACTCCATTCTGAGATAGGAAAATTACAATGGTGCTAATATAAATTGGTTTCATTCTAGAGGACTGCTGAGAGAGTACTGGTGGGAAGTGAAGAGGTGGGGAAAAAATCCCTAAGACCAAGGGCAAGATGGATGGATGGTATCCTTGAAGTGACTGGTTTGGCCTTTAAGGAGCTGGGGGTGGTGATGGCTAACAGGGAGCTCTGGTGTGGGCTGGTCCATGAGGTCACGAAGAATCAGAAGTGACTGAATAAATAAACAACAACAAAGAGTATCGGTTTACATCACACAAGCATCAGGATCGATTGACATAGGATTTTATCACACAAAGGAGGCACACAGGCATTGCAGCTGGGTAGTTCCTATCCTATGTCACTGAGTGCATCCCACTACCAATGTGCTTTACCCACCTTCATAATTAGCTATTATCAAGTTAAATCCATCAATAACTCCTAATTCCACAATATTCCCATCATCTACCTTGGTGCAATGGATGCCTTCTGTGTCTATGCCAGCATGCCAGGGGTGGGATCTCTCTTCTCTTTGCCATTCCTAAAATGTCTGTATTCCCTTTATTTTATATTAGCCTTTTTGTTTTAATTGCACAATTACACCAAAAATAACAACAATTAACCATTTAAGGAACCACAGTGATGTAGCAAGACAAGGTTATGAGGATATGAAGAAGTACAATCATAGAAGCACAGAAATGGCAAACTGGCACAATTGCTTACAGTATATATCCACTATCTACACTAATGCAACTGTAGAGGAATAGTGGGTTGGTATGATAAACTTCATAGAGGTATGACACTTTGAGTCAATCAAACTATCAAACCCTGTTACTACTGCCCACTCTTGGCATTCTTCACTCTTTAGTGCTAAGTGTTGTTACATTTCTAACTACTATACAGAGACAGACAGATAAACCAAAGACTTTCACAATATGCATAATGAATCTTGGCTAATATATTCTCACCACAGCCTGCCTAAATGCACAAACATCTTAACACATTATCTCTCAGGACTCCACATTAAAAAATACACATGTGCTTCTAACTCTGCAATAGTAGCTCATGCAATTGACCTACCCTGCATGGCATTCCAAATTGTATGTTCTTTGCCATAACAAGTCCCCCCTCCAAAAAGACCCAAACACTCTGAGGGCTAAACCAATATTCTCACTCAGCAAGTTTGCTGGCAAGTCTACTGGACTTTTTCCATTAAAAATCGCATCCAGAAAAACAGTGGTCTCAAAAATGTGGTGGATCATATGTTCTTCAGATTGGAGAAATAGTTGTCTTTGGTATAAGGAAGATTATGGTCAATCATATCTGAGAGAACAGACCTGATATAAATTATGTCTGTGTTGATAGGAGGCCTACATCTTCAAATGAATGGGGAGGTGACCTCATTTCAGAAGCTCTAGTTCCTAAAAGTTATCTGTCTGGATATATATAGAAGACATACATAACTCTTTGCCAAATTTGCAAATGAAACACAGTCTATAGAAGTTGAAATAAGGGCTTCTCTCCATCAAGGGAATTGTCAGATGCCACAATCTGGTGGTGGGTAGGTGGGCTTGAAGCCCAAAATAGTAACGCCTAACTTTCTCCTTTCTTCTTCCACTCCATCTCCCTCCTCCTCTTGATCTCTCAGGCTGCTGGGGTATTACATCATGAGAGGAGGGCTCCTGGAATTGGGCCAGGAGTTGCTTCAGATTGGCAAAGGAAAACACGCAGCCTGAGGGGTACAGACTGCTTACACCTGGACTAAATTATACTCCTGTTTGTATTTCCTGATTTGCTTAAAGAGTCTGAGTCATTTCACATGAACAATCCTAGAGTTAAGATTTCGCTTTATCCTGGTTCCATCTATGGAATACTGGGATGTGCAGTTTAGCAAAGGCTAAATTCTCAGGGCACTTCCACACAGCCATATAACCCAGAATATCAAGGGAGAAAATCCCATAATATCTGCTTTGAACTGAGCTATCTGAGTCCACACTGACATATATTCCAGTTCAAAGCAGATAATGTGGGATTTTATTCAGCTGTGTGAAGGGGGCCTCAGAGAACTAGAGTTTCACTAAACTGCAAACCTTACTTTACATGGCATGTAAGTAGTAGAATCATAATGCTGTATCTGTATCTGAAGCCTTCTGTATCATGGTACTTCATGCATCAGTCTACCTTACAGGGAATCTATGTGAAGCATTTTTAATGTCCTGTAAAAATGTCAAATGCCAACTGACTGTGAAAGGGAGGTATGAACAATCTGGAATACTTAAGACATGGCTGATTTGGTCTGTTAGTTCAATATATTGGTTTTGGCCTGAACTTAACCATCACTAATCTGAAAAGGGGAACTGAAGATCAGTAGGATTCTACGGGAAGATGCATAAAAGTGGATGTGTAAAAAGTAGTTTGGTTCTCCCCTTCCCTGCTGGCATCCGCATTTGTCCCACAGCCGCTGACTAGAACAAGAGGGCATGCATGACTGATGCCAGAGCAAAACACTTTTGTGTGCAATTCTTCAGAGAAATTGTTCAAGAACACTTCAGCCATGGAAGCTGATTACCTCTAATTCTTCAAGGTCGGTGTCGGCATAGGTTATCTGCCAAGTAATTGTCAGTCAGTTATGCTGAAAAGGACTGGGGTCATTTTAAAGATCAATAGAAAACACAAACATTTTGTGTCATTCTCTAGGCTTTTTGTATGACAGTATTACAAAATTGCTACTTTGACAAAACACATTAGGAAAATGTACTATGCTGTCATTTTAACCACTGAGGGAGCCAAGTGGAAAGCAAAATTATGTGGCAAGCACTAGATTATTACTGCCAACTTGGGGGAAGAGGGAGTTTGTACCCTCTTGATCCTGTAAAAACAAGCCTGGGCGCTCACTCATTTTTTTTAAAAAACCTGGCACTTCTTAAAACAAAAGAAATATTTCAGCCAATTACAGCTACTAAGCCTGTGCCTCTTAAGTTCTGGGCACCATGCTACCTCCAAACCTCAGGCTGGCTGCACACCCCAATGATGTCAAGGGAGCTGAGCAAGACAATCTGCAGATGGTGAGGCCAGGCATCGCATTTGAGGGGAAGGGATGGCACTATGATTCCAGCACCCAACTACTTATTTTTATGCATTTGTTAAAATGACCTTTGAAGTACCATGACAGAAACTTAAATCAGACAATGCAGCTAAAATAGCTTAAATTTTATTAAAGCAAAGTCCAGGAAAAGGGTATGAAGGCACCTATATTTATTATTTATTTATTTTAAAGTTTTGTATACCGACCTTCTCACCTCTCTTGAGGGACTATAGTCCCTCCTGAAAAGGTTGCCAGTGTAGTGTAGAATGCTCAGCCATAAGCAGTTTCTCAAATCGCTCCTGACACACACAAAAAATTCATGAGGTTTTTCTTTCCACTTCATCACACTAGAGAATGAATCCACTTTAAATCCGGTCTCTGCCTCCTACAGAATTCTGGGGTTTGTAGTTTAGTGAGGCTGTCAAAGTGTCCTTAAACTACAAAACCCAAAATTCTGCAGGAGGCAACAACCGGATTTAAAGTGGATTTATTCTCTAGTGTGATGAGGTCCAATGCTACACAAAAATGAATCCTATATAAAGATATCCAACAAAAGCAAAAAAATAATAACTAGTAGCCATTTGTTTCTCTAGAAAGATTATGCTAGGTAAATATTTTATACAAGAAAGGTTTGCTGCTATTGTCTCCCTCACCCCCGCCACCATGAGAAATATTTGGCAGGACTCATTGCTTCTGCCAGGTTGCGCAGATGTTACAAGAGAGAGATGTGAGCTACAAGCCAGCTTCCATCTCAAGAGACAGTTACCTAGATAATGCAATAAAACGTATGCGGTTAAAAAAAAACAATGGATTTACAATGAAATAGTAACACTCACAGAAAAAGAAATAACAACACTTTCTGAAATTAGTAAATTGCATTTTTAAGTGCTAGGATTATGTAGATTTATGCAGCCCTTTCATTACAGTGCCTGCATTGAATATTTTCTTTTCTTTTGCAACTAGGGAATCCTCAAGTTCTCAAATGGGAGCACTCTTTCAGATTGCAGGGTTAATTTTATTCATCACTGACAGCTCAAGTCTGAACCCCCAATATAGAAAAAATATTTCTGGTTAACTAAAGATGGTATGCACTCCATAAACACTGCTGCTGCTTGTTTTCCATCTGTTTCAGATGGAATTAAATGCACAATTGGAATAAAATAATGATATGTAACACCAGTGTAGTATAGGGGACAATGAAGCTGGAGACCTGAAGCAGGTTGAATCCCCACTTGGCCATGAAACCCACTAGATGACTTTGAGCAACTCACCCCCTCTCAGCCTCAGAGAATGGCAAAGGCAACCTCTTTCTGAATAAATCTTGCTGAACCATTATAGGATCACATTAGAATCACTATAAGTCAGAAACGACTTGAAAGCACAATAACAACAAATGTAAAACCAGCATTCATTGGATAGTTCTTTGCAGTTATTTGACTGTACCATAGTTTTCTGTTTGCTAACTTATTTTTCCCAATTCTCTTTTGAAACTCTTTCATCCTGAACACAGTGTAGGGAAAGCCAGTTATCTAATTTACTGTGTGCTTGGTTGCTTTTTCTGTTAATTTCTCTACATGACCACTTGCCCTGTTTATACAAACTGTGTTAGAAAACTCTGTTAATACCACTCTGTTAATGCAAAGACATGCCTTGTTTGCTTATTAATTTTTGCTTTGAAAAACTGGACACTTAGTTAAGTGGTGCTCCTGGGTACACTTACTTGTAAGTAAGTCCTGTAGAAAACAGTGGCTCTTACTTCCAATCAAATGCTGCTGTTAGACTGAAAAAGTTCCTTCATTTGCTGTTTGCTTTTTCCAAATCCCAAAGCCATGGGTTGATATTGATTCACTCTGTTTATCTTGTCCACATAGTCAGGGAGGAATGTAGTGTACAATTGATGGATCTTGCTTCAATTACTCATGTCCCAATTACATCCAGGTTACATGTTACCATACATTTAAAATGTAGTGCTGAAGGAGAGTTCTGAAAATGGCATGGGCAGTCAAAAAGACAAATACAAGTAAATGGGTCTTAGAGCAAATCAAGTCTGGCTTCTTCCTAGAAGCCAAGATGGCTAAACTTAGCCATATTTTATTTATTATTATTTGTTTGGGTTGTTGGCTATATAGCTATATAGCTAAGTTCTAGAAGCATTCTCTCCTGATGTTTCGCCTGCATCTATGGCAGGCATCTTCAGGTAGCAACCTCTGAGGATGCCTGCCATAGATGCAGGCAAAACGTCAGAAGATAATGCTTCTAGAATATAGACATGTAGCCCGAAGAACCTACAAAAACTCAGTGATTCCAGCCATGAAAGCCTTCGACAATATTATTTGTTTGTTTGTTGAAGTTGTAACCCACACTTCTCCCAAAATGGAATTCAAGATGGCATATTGTTTATCATATACTTCAGACATAGGAGAAGAAATGATTCTTTAGAAAAGACAACGATGCTTGGTAAGGTAGAAGGCTGTACACGTGGATAGACTCAATCAAGGAAACTGTGGCTCCGAGTTTGCAAAATCCAAGCAGGGTTGTTGATAACAAGGGTGACTTCGATGTCTCTCATTTGCCATGTCAGAGTTTACTTGAGAGCATTTAACAGTAACACCACATTGTATATGGGGCTGCCTTTGAGGGCAGCTTTACAGTTCACTTGATAAAATACTAGGTCTTCATGGAGGCTAAGCATTCGAAACATACATAGAATTTTAGAGTAGAAGATGCCACAAGGACAATTTAGTCCAATGCACAGTAATGCAGGAATATACAATTAAAGCACTCCTGAAAGATGACTATCCCATTTCTGTTTAAAGACAAGCAAAGATGAAGAGTCTACCATCCTTCATAATAAAATTTTCCACTGTTGAACAAATTATATTGTAAAAAGTTGTTTCTAATGTTTAGTAGAATTCATTGGTTCATGTTCCGCTTTCTAGACCAACAGAAAACAAGCTTGGGCTATCTTCTACATGACATCCTTTCAGATATTGAAAGTCTACAGCTTCCTAAGTTGTTCCTCAAAAGGTTTGGATTTAAAAATGTTGACTATCTTGGTTGCCTGTCTCAGGACATATTTTGATTTGTTGATATACTTCTTGAACTGTGATTCCCTGAATTGACGACAATATTTTATTAGAGGTTTAAGCAAAGCAGAACAGAGTGATATCAAAACTTCTTTTGATTAGGACACTATGCTCCAGTTGATACATGACAATTCTGGATCAGATGAACCTTTGGGTTCCAGTCAAATTCTTAACTACTTTGGATCCGGGTTATCTTTTCCAATATGAACTGGGCTATAAAATGGAGATTTCTTTCATAGGTCCACCATTAATATCAGGTTAATCATCACAAAAAAAGGCCTTCTGAGTAAAAGGTTCAAAAGCAGGTATAGATAGATAGTGATAGATAAATAGATAATAAATATTTTAAGTAGTTCACAATATTCTCTATAAGCCACTTTGAGAAAGTTTCTTTTGAAAACAATATTTTTTTGGGGGGGGGATATTATTTAAATACATATAGTCATATCCTCTGTTTAGATACATATAATTTTACACAGTATGACCGGAGCTTGGGAAACGTATCTTCGGGGCTACAACTCTCACAGATTCCCACAGCCATATTTTAGGAGTCATAATCCTCCAAAAGTAACTTCTTCCAGTTATGGATATAATTCATTTCCTCTTAAGTCATTTTGATACATTTGTCTAAACATGAGGGACTTCTACATTTCTCTATAATGGGAAACACCAGAAGAATGACAAATTGTAAAGCAACAAGAATGTTCATGGAGAGAATATGAAATGCTCAAAACAGACTGCAAAGCACTCAATATTATTGCCAGAGTTAAAAAGAAACACTTTCATAAAACCTTCATCTTCTTGAACATTACCAAAAATGGCATCCTGCTTTCATCAAAGTGTTAGCAATGCAAGATTTAAAAGATTCCTATTCATATGCATCAGGCACAATTGGTTTATTGTTCCAAGAAGAAAGCAAAGAAGACAACAAATACCATATGGCCACATACAAATAAAGGCACTATAAAAAAATCAACAAGAGTATGGTATGCAAGTCATTTTCTTTATCAGGAATCTCATATTGCTCCTAATCCACAAACAGAAAAATACAGTTATTGTTGTGTGCCTTCAAGTCATTTGCAACTTACGGTGACCTTAAGGCAAACCTAATATGGGGTTTTCTTGTCATGATTTGGGCAGAGAAGGGTTGCCACTATTTTCTTCTCAGGCTGAGAGTGTGACTTGCCCATACTTGACTTCTATGGCTGAGTGGGAATTCAAACCCTGGTCTCCAGAGTCATGGTCCAATACTCAATGCACTACACCAGGCTGGGTATTAGAATGACTCAACAGGTATCACTACAATTCAATAAATCACAAAGATTTACACTCTGGTTTTTTCCATTTGAAGTATTTGTTTTTTATATATAGAAGTTATGAACCATCTGTCTTCCAAGAAGGCAAATATGCCTGCTTACTACCCTGCTTTATATTCACAACATTTATAGTCTGTTGAGCCACCAGCACACTTTAGCAGAGACTACCAAAGACGTAAAACAGCAGCTCCCATGACATCAATCCATGGCAATCAAAGTGGCATCACACTGTATTAATTATATAGTGTAGATGCACCTTTTGTGCCCTGCTAGGCAGCCAATGGAGCCCTTAGTGGTGCAGTGGGTTAAACTGCTGAGCTGCTGAATTTGCTGACCAAAAGGTCAGCGTTTCGAATCCAGGGAGTGGGGTGAGCTCCCGCTGTTAGCTCCAGCTTCTGCCAACCTTTCAGTTCGAAAACATACAAATGTGAGTAGATCAATAGGTACCACTTTGAATTTTTTTGTGAGTCGGATTTTCTCTCCTCCCTGGAAAAGCAATGATAGAAGGAAGGTCTGAAGAAAAAGAACCTCACTGGAAAAGATCGTTCCTCCATTCAACACATCAGCAGGGCTGTCCAGGAAGCAACTGAGATCTTTACTCCTGCCTCTATCAGAAAATCCCAGAAGATAAAATATTCCCTTTTTGTCCTGGGTTTAAAAAGTCATAATTTATCCCAGAAATGTACACCAGGATGGAAGGCACATTATTTGGATATTGAAAAAACTTTGATACCTATAGGTATATCTCCTGTCTAAGCCTCTTGTTGCAAATCCCAATTCCTTTCCCTTGCAATAGTTTAACATGAATATCTCTTTCATGACTGTTTTTAATAAATACATTAAAGATTTGGTCTCCATGATATGCCAAAGCTGGACAAGGCTGGGGGTTTTATTGCCCCATATATCTGTTCTGTTTTCCCTTTTGTATCTGTTTTCTTAAAAAGGAAGCCAACAGAGTAAATCAGTTAAGAAAGCACCCTAAACCTAGAAAACCGGGACTTGAAAACAAAGTCGATGTCCTTGGCTTCATTTGGAAGGAGACAAATATTCATAATGGTGTGGCCTGAACAGAGATAGCCCCGCTGCATTAATCAACCAGTGGCAGTCTACCCCTGAGAACTGGCATCTCATGAGCGATTGCCTTAACTGAAAATCATGGCGCTAGAAGGAGGATGGCAGTGCAAAAGTGACCTATTATAATTGAGCATCTATAGTGAATGAGATTGTGTAGCTCACTGAAAAGAACACTTCCTCAACTTTGAAGGAAGAAAAGTTTAAAAGCAGTGAATTAAATAATCTTAGCAGCAATGTTAGATAGGCCGCACCCAGAGTAGAAAATTCTTCACCCCTGTGCTTGTTATCTATGAGAAGTGGTGCCAATCAATGAGAATGGCTATATGCTAAAATGTGTCATATAAAAGAATCACCAAAAGTAGTATGAAAGGCCAGATCAGGGGTAGAATATTGCAGACCTTCAGGTGTTGCTGGACTACAAGTCCCAGCATTCTTCACCATTGCTTATTCCAGCTCAGGCTTCTGGGAGTTAAAGTTCAGCAGGAGTTGCCAGCTGGTGCTCGTGTGTCAACAACCACTTTATACTGTTCCAAGAAAAAAATCCCATTTATATTTTAAAAGGAGTAAAACATATATAAAGTTTTATAAGCAAAGAAGGAAAAAAGAATGTAGACTGTGCATTAGAGTTATGTGCAGAACCCTTTTCCTTCCTTTTATCCATTCTTTCATTACTTTTGTACCTTCAGGAGCAAGTAACGGGAAGATCCTTCCTGGTACGAAAACCAGCTTGGCATGAAAGCAAGCAGGAACCGATCCCGGCTTCTTGCCTGCTTTTTGTGAGCACATGGAGCTCCGTGCCGCCTTGCCTTGGAAAAGGGTGTGTGTGTGTGGTGCGGTGCATGTGTTTGCCTGCAGCTGAACACCTCCTCTAGCATAAGAATGAGGACTTGTCTGTTGCCTCCTTGCCTTGGAAAGAGAGTGCATACATATGTGGTGTGCAGGCTCAGAAAGCTCACACATTTGCCTGCAGCTGGGCACCTCCTCTAGAGTAAGAATGAGAACTTGCCTCCTTGCCTTGGAAAGAGAGTGTGTGCATGTGTGCAGTGCAGGCTCAGAAAGTGTCCATGCCTGCCTGCAGCTGAGCACCTCTCCTCTGGAGTAGAAACAGGTAAGAAGTCTCCTTAAAGCATGCAACTGCTGCAGCTGAGTGCCTCTCCCCTAGAGTAAAACAGCTTCAATGCCTAAAAAGACACACACACACACACACCCATGATGGGCCAATAGAAAATGGATCTTTTGACACCCCAGAGTGAAAACAAATATCTGCTCTCCTAAATTCGGGAGACTCCCAAAAAACATATCAGTGTCCCCACCAAAAGCCAGGACATGAAATGGGTCAAGGTTTACCCCTGAAAGCACAACCCCACTGTGCATGTGGGTTTTAAACCCATATATTGCACAACACATGAGTGAATATATTTATATATAATGTTATGGCCACGTCCAATACCCTTTGAAATTGTGAAGCTCTAATTGCTAAATGGTAACAACTCAACCCGCAGCATAACAACTGAAAAGCAAATTGTATTGAAAATAAACTTATTGTTTTTGTTGTTACTGTTATGTTTCTTCAAACCAGCTGCAATGTATAGTGACCCTATCATAAGCCTTTCTTACCCAGACTTATTCAGGAAATGTTTCCCACTACCTTCCTTTTAGAAAGAGAAAGTTATCAAGGTCACCAAATGAGTCTTCATAGCTGAGTGGGCATTTGGACCCTGGTCTCTTAAAACCTAATTTCAATGCTTATTAAACCACTACACCATGTTAAGCCCTTTTATTATTTACTAGCTTGGGGACCCGGCGTTGCCCGGGTTATTAGAGAAAGTGATAATGGCGGTTCTGTATGCCACGTTTGGTCTTTATTGGTCTTTGGATAATGGCAGCATTATTTTCAGGAAGTGAGTGAAGGTACTTGAAGTCCCATCATCCATGGGCCATCCTCCTACAAACAGCAGCAGGATATAGAGTGGGTCATGGGGGCTCTGTGTGCCAAGTTTGGTCTTTATCAGTCATTAGATGAGGGTGGCAGTGGTGTCAGTAAGTGAGTGAAGGTATTGCAAGTCCCATCATCCAAAGTCTATCCCCTTTCAAATTGCAGCAGGATGTAGAGTGGATCATGGGGGCTCTGTGTGCCAAGTGTGGTCTTGATTGGTCATTAGAAGAGGGTTGCAGCAATCTTTGGAAGGGAGTGGAGGTACTTGAAGTCCCATCATCCATGGTCTGTCCTCCTCCAAACTGCACCAGGATGTAGAGTGGGTCATTGGTGCTCCATGTGCCAAGTTTAGTCTTGATTAGTCATTGGCAAGGGTATCAGTGGTCTCAGGAAGTGAGCAAAGGTACTGCAAGTCCCATCATCCATCTCCAAAGTTTTCCAAATAACACCATCCGTTGATCCGTCATTGGATGAGGTTTGCAGAGGTCTCAGAATGTGAGTGAAGGTACTGGAAGTTCCATCATCCATGGTCCACCCTTCTCCAAAACTGCAGCAGGATGTAGAGTGGGTCATGGGGGCTCTGTGTGCCAACTTTGGTCTTGATTGGTCATTAGATGAGTTTTGCAGCAGTCTTGGGTAGTGGAGGTACTTGAAGTCCCATCATCCATGGTCAGTCGTCCTCCAAACTGCTCCAGGATGTAGAGTGGGTCATTGAAGCTCCATGTGCCAAGTTTAGTCTTGATGAGTCATTGGCGAGGGTCTCAGTGGTCTCAGGAAGTGAGTGAAGTGACTGCAAGTCCCATCATTCATTGTCAAATTCTTCCAAACCGCACCAGGATGTAGAGTGAGTTATGCAGGCTCTCTGTGTAAATTGTGGTCCTGATCCATCATTGTTGGCAGTTATAATGGTCTTAGGAAGGGAGTGCAGGTATTGCAAGTCCCATCGTCCATGGTGCATCCTCCTTCAAACTGCACCTGGATGTAGAGTGCGTCATGGAGACTCAGTGTGCCAAGTTTGGTTTTTATTGGTAATTGGATGAGGGTTGCAGTGGTCTCAAGAATGAGCAAAGGTACTGCAAGTCCCATAATCCACAGTCCATCCCCAGCCAAACCACACCAGGACGTAAAGTGGGTCATGAGAGGTCTATGTGCCAAGTTTGGTCCTGATCAGTCATTGGATAAGGTTAACAGCGGTCTCAGAATGTGAGTGGCAGTACTTCAAGTCCCATCATCCATGGTTCATAGTCCTCCAAACTGCAGTAGGATGTAGAGTGGGTGATGGGGGCTCTGTATTCCTATTTCGGTCTGTATTGGGAGTGTTCTGACCCAGCCCCCTTTGGCCTTTCCTTTCCTCTCTTTGTCATCTCGGAACGTTGGATTTGAGGCTGGCCAATCAGAGACCATATGCAAATTTCCTTCTGTCATGCCCCGTTTCTGCCATGAACCCTCTTCTCCACCAGGGGCTCCTATTGAAGCTGCCCAATCAGAGACCATATGCAAATAGCACCACAGCGGCAGCCAATCAGAACGCTGCCACATACACCGTCCGCCCTTCCTCTGTCCGATACAAACAAACACTCTTCTTTATTATATACTAGCTTGGGGACCCGGCGCTGCCCGGGTTATTTGAGAAAGGAATTGTGTATCAAGGTTGGTCTTTATCAGTTATTTATATGGCTCGCAGTGGTCTCAGGAAGTTAGTGAAGGTACTTCGAATCCAATCATCTGTGGTCCATCCTCCTCCAAATTGCACCAGAATGGAGAGTGGATCGTGGGGGCTCTGTGCACCAAATTCTGTTCTTGATCATTCATTGGATGAGGGTCACAGTGGTCTCAGAAAGTGAGTTTAGGTACTGCAAGTCCCATCATCCATAGTCTGTTCTCCCCCATAATCCATAGTCTCCCACAAACATCACCAGAATGTTGAGTTAGCCAAGGGGGCTCTCTGTGCCAAGTTAGGTCTTTCTTGGTATTTGGATAAGTGTCGCTGTGGTTTCAGGAAGTGAGTGAAGGTACTGGAAGTCCCATCATCCGTCCTCCTCCAAACAGCATCGGGATGTAGAGTGGGTCATGGAGGCTCTGTGTGCCAAGTTTGGTCTTGATCGGACATTAATGAGGGTTGCAGAATTCTTGGGAAGGGAGTAGAGGTACTTGAAGTCCCATCATCCATGGTCTGTCCTCCTCGAAAGTGCACCAGGATGTAGAGTGGGTCATGGGGACTCTGTGTGCCAAGTTTGGTCTTGATTAGTCATTGGCGAGGGGCTCAGTGGTCTCAGGAAGTGAGTGAAGTGACTGCAAGTCCCATCATCCATTGTCAAATTTTTCCAAACCGCACCAGGATGTAGAGTGGGTCATGCGGGCTCTCTGTGTAAATTGTGGTCCTGATTCATCATTGTTGGCAGTTGTAATGGTCTTAGGAAAGGAGTGCAGTTATTGCAAGTCCCATCATCCATGGTGCATCCTCCCCCAAACTGCCCCAGGATGTAGAGTGCGCCATGGAGACTCAGTGTGCCAAGTTTGATCTTTATCAGTAATTGCATGAGGGTTGCAGTGGTTTCAAGAATTGAGCAAAGGTACTGCAAGTCCCATAATCCATGGTCCATCCCCCGCCAAACCACACCAGGATGTAAAGTGGGTCATGAGAGGTCTATGTGCCAAGTTTGGTCCTGATCAGTCGTTGGATGAGATTAACAGCGGTCTCAGAATGTGAGTGATGGTACTGCAAGTCCCATCATCCATGGTTCATCCTCCTCCAAACTGCAGTAGGATGTCGAGTGGGTCATGGGGGTTTGTGTGCCAAGTGTGGTCTGTATTGGTGATTTTCTGACCCAGCCCCCTCTGGCCTTTTCCTTTCCTCTGTTTGTCATCTCGGAATCTTGGAATTGAGGCTGGCCAATCAGAGACCATATGCAAATTTCCTTCTCATGTCCCCGTTTCTGCCATGAACTCTTTTCTCCACCAGGGGCTGGTGCTCCTCTTTTCTCCACCAGGGGCTGGTGCTCCTCTTTTCTCCACCAGGGGCTCCTATTGCTGTTGTTGAACGCCAGATCTGTCAACGGAAAAACAACTTGGATTCAGGACTTAATCCTGGAGGAGCGGGCAGATCTGGCGTGCATCACGGAGACCTGGCTGGATGAAGCGGGGGGCGTAAACCTCTCCCAGCTTTGTCCTCCAGGGTTCTCCGTGCAACACCAACCCAGAGCCGGAGGACGGGGAGGCGGGGTCGCAGTGGTCTATAGAGATTCCATCCATCTGACCAGGAGCCCCATCCCGCAGACCACAAATTTTGAATGCGTCCACCTGAGGGTGGGTGACCGGGACAGAATAGGGATTCTGCTAGTGTACCGTCCACCTCGCTGCACTACAGTCTCCCTACCTGAGCTAGCGGGGGTTGTCTCGAGCCTGGCGGTGGAGTCCCAGCGGCTCCTTGTGCTGGGGGACTTCAACATCCATGCCGAGGCAACCCTCACAGGTGCGGCTCAGGACTTCATGTCAGCCATGGCAACCATGGGGCTGTCCCAGCAAATAACTGGCCCCACCCACTGCGCTGGACACACATTGGACTTGGTTTTCTGCCAGGGATGGGAGCAGGGTGGCGGTGTGGAGGAGTTATCCACCTCTCCGTTGCCGTGGACCGACCACTTCCTGATTAGATTTAGGCTCACTGCGCCCCCTAACCTCCGCAAGGGTGGAGGACCCATTAAGATGGTCCGCCCCAGGAGGCTTATGGATCCGAATGGATTCCTGACGGCTCTTGGGGAGTTTCCCGCCACCATGGTAGGTGATAATGTCGAGGCCTTGGTCGCTCTCTGGAATGGGGAGATGACCAGGGCTATTGACAAGATCGCTCCGGAACGTCCCCTCTCGAGTAACCGAGCTAAACCAGCCCCTTGGTTCACTGAGGAGCTGGCAGCGATGAAGCGAAAGAAGAGGGTTCTAGAGAGCGTGTGGCGATCGGATCCAAGCGAGTCAAACCGAACACGGTTTGTGTCCTTTTTGAGGGCATATGCCGCGGCAATAAAAGCCGCAAAGAAAATTTTCTTCGCGGCTACTATTGCGTCTGCAAAAAACCGTCCGGCGGAGCTGTTCCGGGTTGTTAGAGGTCTTTTAACTCCCCCTACGGGTGGGAGCCCTGACAACTCGGCAGCGCGCTGTGAGGCATTTGCTCGGTTCTTCGCAGACAAAGTCACTTTGATCCGCGCTGGGCTGGACGCCACATTAGATGCAGTCTCTGTGGATGTGACACAAGCACCTGCTTGTCAGATTTTGTTGGATTCTTTTCAGTTTGTGAAACCCGAGGATGTGGACAAGATACTTGGAGGAATGAGGCCCACCACGTCCATCCTAGACCCCTGCCCATCCTGGCTTCTTAAGGAGGCCAGAGGGGGATTGGCCGAGTGGGTAACGGTGGTGGTTAATGCCTCCCTTCGGGAGGGCAAGATTCCAGCGAGCCTAAAACAGGCTATTATAAAGCCGCTGTTGAAGAAACCATCACTTGACCCCACTAAATTGGACAACTTTCGGCCTGTTTCCAATCTCCCCTTTTTGGGCAAAGTCATGGAAAGCGTGGTGGCCTCACAACTCCAGGTATTCTTGGGAGACACGGATTATCTGGATCCGGCACAGTCTGGTTTCAGACCGGGACATGGTACCGAGACGGTCTTGGTCGCCTTAGTGGATGATCTGCGCCGGGAGCTAGACAGGGGGAGTGTGTCCCTGTTGGTGCTCCTGGACCTCTCAGCGGCCTTCGATACCGTCGACCACGGTATTCTTCTGGGGCGCCTTGCAGGGATGGGCCTTGGGGGCACTGCTCTGCAGTGGCTCCGGTCATTCCTGGAGGGTCGTACTCAGAAGGTGTTATTGGGGGACTCCTGTTCAACGCCGCAGCCGTTGACCTGTGGCGTTCCTCAGGGCTCCATCTTGTCCCCCTTGTTGTTTAACATCTACATGAAGCCGCTGGGTGAGATCATCCGGAGTTTCGGGGTGCGGTGTCACCTGTACGCAGATGACGTCCAACTCTGTCACTCCTTCCCACCTGCTACTAAGGAGGCCGTCGAAGTCCTGAACCGGTGCCTGGCCGCTGTAATGGTCTGGATGAGGGCGAACAAACTGAAATTAAATCCAGACAAGACAGAGGTACTCCTGGTCAGTCGCAAGGCCGAACAGGGTATAGGGTTACAGCCTGTGCTGGACGGGGTCGCACTCCCCTTGAAGGCACAGGTTCGCAGCTTGGGTGTGACCCTGGACTCATCGCTGAGCCTGGAGCCCCAGGTTTCGGCGGTGACCAGGGGAGCATTCGCACAGCTCAGGCTCGTGCGCCAGCTGCGCCCGTATCTTGGGAAGTCTGACTTGGCCACGGTGGTACACGCTTTGGTCACGTCCCGCCTCGACTACTGCAACGCTCTCTACGTGGGGCTGCCCTTGAAGACGGCCCGGAAGCTCCAGCTAGTCCAGCGCGCGGCAGCCATGTTGTTAACGGGAGCTGGACGCAGAGAGCATACAACGCCTCTGCTGTCCCAACTCCACTGGCTGCCGATCTGCTACCGGGCCCAATTTAAGGTGCTGGTGCTATCCTACAAAGCCCTAAACGGTTCCGGCCCAAAATACCTTGCAGACCGCATCTCGGCCTACGAGCCCACGAGGGCCTTGAGATCATCCGGGGAGGCCCTTCTCTCGGTCCCGCCCGCCTCACAGGCACGTCTGGCGGGGACGAGGGAGCGGGCCTTCTCGGTGGTGGCCCCCCGGCTGTGGAACACTCTCCCTGTTGAAGTTAGACAGGCGCCCTCCTTGATGGCCTTCCGTAGGGGCCTAAAAACATGGCTCTTTGAGCAGGCCTTCAACTGAGCATAGTTAATTGACACTGGAATGATTTAGGACTACGAACTTTTGGCTATGACCCCAGGACTTGACGAAGCGGATTTTTAGTATAAGTATATGTTGTGTTGTATTTGTCTGGTTTGTATGTCTAGACCCGCTGTACACTGTCTTCTTTGTTGTTGTTGTTGTTCACCGCCCCGAGTCGCCTCCGGGCTGAGAGGGGCGGTCAATAAATGCAATAAATAAATAAAATAATAAATAAATATTGAAGCTGGCCAATGATAGACCATATGCAAATAGCACCACTGCAGCAGCCAATCAAAACGCTGGCACATACTCCTCCCGCCACACTTTTGTCCTCCGCATACAAGTTTTGACTTTTATTATATACATAGATATAGATTATAAGTATTTATATGTCTATATTTATATTTATTTTTGGCCCCAAAATAATTGGACAATAAAATCATGTGAAAACAACAAAAAACAGAAAATTCTTTAAACAAAAATAGTTTAAAACAAATGTAAAAGTCAAAGTCCTGCCAAAACAATTCCATTTTTACTACCTCAGGAAAAATGAAGGCAGTCTGAAATAATGTATGGTTTAATGCCTTTCCTCTGCCGCAAAACAACAAAACAAAAAACAAAGAAATCTCTAAGACTTTGGAAAAGTTTAGGGTTTTTTTTTAAAAAAAGATGAGATGTACTCTATTCAATGGTCAGTCTTAAATGATATGAAACTAACACTTTTGCAAAAGCATGTAAACCCAATGTTTTTTCCATAACTTATCAGAACAAATGGGACAGACAGTTGTTAATAAAACTTAGGCCGCATCTACACTACCATATAATACAGTTTGAAACTGCATTATATGGTCAGTGTAGATTCATATAATGCAGTTTAAC
Source organism: Anolis sagrei (assembly GCF_037176765.1). Lineage (NCBI taxonomy): Eukaryota > Metazoa > Chordata > Lepidosauria > Squamata > Anolidae > Anolis > Anolis sagrei. The sequence goes on from NC_090021.1 coordinate 88,632,281, forward strand.
TACATTGAACTGCATTATATGAGTCTACACAAGCCATATAATGATGTTTTAAACTGCATTATATGGCAGGATAGATGGGGCCCTAGTAAAGGTTTTATTTAAAGGTACTAGCATTGAATTGTATTATGAAACAGTACCCTATTTCTCTAATAGATTAAACTATATACTTTTCACTACCATGCCATAGTGAAACCTTCCACTACCATTCATTTTCATTATTCTTTTTATTGCTCTTCCTTTAGTGTAGTCAAACCATCTAGGAAGTAGAATTATTTAGAAATTATATTCTACTGAGCCTACATGAAAGATTTGGGAGGAAAAGCAATGATTAAAAACCAGATCCTCAACTTTACTGCAGTTCTCACTCCAGTACAGGTTGCCAATCATAAAGGTACGTCCAAAACCTTTTTACAGAATAACTCTATTAACTTGCCATGTTGTGCTTTTTCAAAGTTTACTCATAGTGGATAAAGCAAGCAAATACCCATCTGCATTCATTTTCGGTATCTCTTACTGAGTACGTATATGCAGAATAGTGTTTTCATGGTTCGAAATCACTCACTGAGTGAATACATGCTCTGTGCCTCCTGCCCCTCCTTCACACTTCCTCTGAATTCTTTAGAATCTTTAGAAAGTAACTCATTATGTTTACCATTTTGTAGTCAAAAGATGTTGCTATGAAACCTGAAGATCAGATGTCAGAAGGCAAAGTATAATTAAGCAGAGTAAAATAAGGTTGTATATTCTCAAACTAGTTGTTTAAATGTATACTCAAATAACAGGATCATCCATACAGGGTTGAAAATTAATTTCAGCCTTGTTTTCTATTCTTGTGTTGACACACTATGCCTCCAGCTGGTTCAGGAAGGAAGGGGTGCATGTCCCTCAGCAAGGCCAAAAAGGAGAGAGGTGGAAAAGTCCTGATGTTTGGGTAATTCAGCAGGATAAGATGCTGCTGTTCTTTGCCATTGTTGCTGCTTCTGGCATATCAAACCCCTAAGATTTCCATTGCAACATTTTATAAGAATCCCAAGGCCTTTGCTACAATTACCTTTAACACCCAGTATCAGAAGAATGAATAGGGTTGGGCAATATCAACAGACTCTTTCACATCATTAGATATTTGAAACTCCAGGTTCTGCTGCCTTTCTCACAAAAAGGAAAGGAGTCCTGGAGAGAGAGACTTTCCCATCCTGTATGTTACCTTCAAGTCTGTCAATTTATGGAAACATCATGAATTCCATACAGTTTTTCAGTTCCTTCTTCTGAAATACAAACTACATGTAGGTATTCGTTGGTGGCATCCAGGTGTTAACTAGATCTGATCATGCTTAACATCCAAGATCAGGTGGGATTTCCTATTTTAGAGTATTTAGACCCTTTACTTGGTAGTAAGTCTCACTGAAGTCCACTTATGGGTATGTTATTGAAAACTCAGACAATGGAACCAAAATCAGGGTTCAGGTGGATGATCTAGAGAGGTCCCCCATCTGCTGCTCTAGAAATTCAGGAAAATGAACCAGGGCCATTTTGCCCAGGTGCCACATTACTGTTTCACCCTTTTTTTCCTCCTCTACACAGTATGCACAAGCACAATCTATTTCCTCCTCCTTACATATCTCAGAACAAACAGGGATCAGTCACCAGATGATCTTCCTCTATCACTATAGATCAGTGGTTCCCAACTTTTTTTTGACCAGGGACCACTTTGACCAAGGACCACTCTCCAACATTAATACCAAAAGGGGTTCAAATCAGTTTTTGGTCAACTTTGGATTTGGTTTGGTTATTTGAAGTGCTGATTCAGAAAATTTCATTGGATAGACCACATCAGATCTAGTTTCTGATCCAGAACATATGCCATCCAGTCGCCATCTGCTTGTCCACAGAAAACTATATTTAATAAGCCTTAGCACTATAAGAGATTTTGCAAGACCAGCCATACTCATTGCAACAATTTGGTAACAGTGAGGTCACGGACCATATTTTTAGTTCTTGCGGACCACAGTTTGGGAACCACTGTTATCGCTCAATGCGCAACTGCACCGATAACACTCATTAACCTACCCTTATAGCCTTTTGTCTCAATTTCTGTGACCCATGAAGGCATGTAAAACCCATTATCTCTACTCCTATAACACTATGGGACCCATATCTCCAGGGACAAACCTATCGAGGACCCATTGTCTCCATGACCCAACCCACATTCTTCTCCCAACCCTCCTACCTCCAGAGTGGGCAAACATATCAGACAGCAGATGACTTTAATCAATTACAGTTTATTGAAATTCCTGCCAGACTTCTTCTCCAATTAGTGGCCAATTCAAACAGACTTTAATCTTTCAGCCAATCAGCTCCCAGAACCAGACAGCCCTTTAAACCACTGGGACCACAGATCCTGAATCCACATCACAGTTTTTTCACCACTTTCAATGTCTGTAAATTCTTATAAAATGTCTGTGCCAGTAGTCCTAGGACATGTCAGATCTGGAATCACCTTGTCCCTTGACATCTGCTTTGGACATTATCAAATAAAGATTTCTGTTCCTTCCTTTATCTCCGAGTGTCTTCATTGGAGTCAATTAGAACCAGGATTCCAAACTCACGGTTCTGCGCTAACAAGTCGACATGTATAGATTTACACTATGTAAAGCAGAGATAATACAGAAAGATATCCACAAATACGGCAGAGATAAATTGTTTAAAATTTAAATAAACTCATTATAAACAAACAATTTGAAAAGATATTGTATTATCTGTATATGTGCATATTTAACATAAATATTGTGATTTTTTATATAGCGGCATCAATGTACATGAAGCTGCACAAATAAAACAATTTAAAAAACAGTGGGTCCTGCAAAAAGCATACAATATGAAATACATGTATATGCATATACAGAGAGAGAGAGAAGAAAGGAATAACAAAATATAAAACTATACAATTGTAAAATAAATTATTTAGAATAAATGCAATATAATATAAAGTAGATTGACTAATACGTGTAAGATTATACAACAATGTTAAATTAAAATTCCAAAAGCTTTGGAAAACAAGAAAGAAACAAGATTGGAAAATAACAAAGGAATTTTCATGTGAATTGTATAATGGTCTGAGAATTGGACTATATATCTGAAGACCAGGATTTAAATCCCTGCTTGGAAATAGACTCCCAACTGGGCGACCTTGGGCAAGTTGCACTCTCTCACCCTCATAGGAAGGCAAAGGCAAACTTTTATCAAAAAATTTCTCAAGAAAAAGCTATGACTTTCACGTTAGGGTCGCCAGAAGTCTGGACTTACTTGAAGCACACAACAACAGCATGGATGCAATTCATCCCTATCCATGTGTTGAAGACAATCCTGGATTTTGTGTTAATGAGAGACTCCCATTGCACTCTGCTGGGTCTCTCATTATCATGAACCTGCTCTTCCCCCCCCCCTTTTTTTTTTTTTTTTAAAAAAACCTCTGGTTATTAAACGATAAGAAATTAAATGTGCACAAAAAAATATAAGTAAACTTATGAATGGGCATTGTATGGAACTATATACTTAGTCCTACTATTTGGAATTGAAATGCACACTTTCACACAGTCTGCCATGAATAAACTGGAAGCACAGGGAATGCAGATTTATGGTAGGAAGTTAAGAATTTCCTGGACCAAGGGATTGGTGAAGAAGTACTGAAGAGAATGCATAGTGTCTAATAAATCATAAACTTATAAAAGTACAGAAACTTAAATAATGACCAAAATGATAGGATCACTATAAGTCAAAGTTCATTTAATGACACATAGCAACACAAAAATAATGATATATGAACAATATAGATTGCTACAGATTAATATTTAAGGTAAAGGAAATGGGAAAGGAAGAGTTGGAAGAAGAACTTATTACAAAAAACAAAAATTCAGATTATAGTTTAGATGTAATACAATACAGCTCTTATATCCGCAGGGGAAACATTCTTGAATTTACTATGGAAACATGAAACTTTGGATAATAGCAAACCCTATTGAAATGAATGACTTCCACTGTAAGTTACCATAGAATTGCCCTGGGGGAACCAGAACATTTCTAAAAGTATCATCTTTAGGAATTTGCTACATCCTGTAGGAAGACTCTATGACAGGCATGGGCAAACTTGGGCCCTCTGGGTGTTTTGCACTTCAATAACCAGCTGTTAGGAATTGTGGGATTTAAAGCCCAAAACACACAGAGGCCCAAGTTTGCCTATATCTGTTCTATGGTAACTCCTCACAAATGCATACCATAGAATTTTCTGAAAAACCTAGAAAATCGCTAGAAAGGGCATATGTTGTTGGATATGGGTAGGTCTGGGGCCTATGGGTCTGGGACTCATACAGTATCTCTGTTTAGAGTACCCATATTTATTAATTAATATTTATTACATATATTTCTATCCTGCCCTTCTCACCACAAGGGGACTCAGGGTGGCCTTACATAAGCATCCAATGATGCAATTCACATATAGCAATAAAATTACAATTAAAACAATAAAATCCCTTTAAAACATTATACAAATTCAACAATAAATTCATTAACAATAAATTAGCATGCCAATACACCCAAGCCAAGATGTATATCCAATGACTTTTTAAACTTGATATCATTCAACCTCCAATAGGAGAGGAACAAAAAGAATAGAAATCCAGATCAAAGTGAGTGAATTGTGTATCTAAGAGCCGCCGCAAACTAGGCTCCTGCGGGAGCAAACCTTGCCAGCACGTCCCTGACATCATGAGGCTGCGCCTCTCGCCCCGCCCCTTTCTCAGCCTCTTTCTCCGTGCCAGAGTGGTTTTTCCTTTGCTAGGGCAGCACTGCCAGCATACTCTCTCAGTTGGCAGAATTCAACTGAGAGAGTATGCTGGCAATGCTGCCCTAGCAAAGGAAAAACCACTCTGGCACGGAGAAAGAGGCTGAGAAAGGGGCGGGGCGAGAGGCGGAGTTTCATGATGTCGGGGACGTGCTGGCAAGGTTTGCTCCCGCAGGAGCCTAGTTTGCGACGGGTCTAAGTATCAATTGTGTATCTATGTATTGCTGTAAGGACTGTGCTACTTTCATATACCACCACAAAGAGCATCAGAGATTATAACACTCAATAATATTTCAGGAAATGATTGGAAAATTGTTCTTACCATTCAAACAAATAAATATCCTAATAAAAATTGAGCTTTAGAATTGCACATGCCTTATTGTCAGTGTTTGTTAGAAACTCGGCAAAACATAAAATAAACAAGAATGGGATGCATTAAGAAGCCATAGACTGAGAAATGGGAAAAGCAGAATAACATTATTAATATAGAATAACAGATAATATGCTTTTAGCAGAAATGATGTTAGGAGAAGTGGATTTTATGCAGGATTTTATCTGATGCTTAAGAGTGCCATTTTGGCATGAAAAAGAAGCTTTGGGAAGGCCAGAAATGTTCCCCAAAAGACAGCTCAGCCTTTTTACGCCCAACTTTTGTAGCCTCGCTGGCCTTCTTCCATCTCTTCTCCTGTCTCCAATATAATCCCAGCCAATCTGGGATTGCATTACAAATGAGATGATGATCCAAGCCCAAACAGATGTTGTCTCATGATAATTTCACAGATAATTCACACAACAAATTTCAGAGTGAGACTCATTGTTTCTTTTATGATATTATCTTTTCTTTGTATTTACAGAGGAAAGAAATCCATGTTAATGGAGGAAGGGAGCATAGCTGCAACTGCTACACCCTAGAGATAGGAAAAAATATTCAAAATATTTTGGGGAACTTTGAGAAATTCTGACAAGGCGAATCTTGGAGTGATAAAATTATTCCCAATTTGGAGCATATTGTTTACAAAATTTGCACAGGGAGTGGGGTGAGGTTATACTGACAACAGCATTATCCATGAAAATCATGATGGGAATAAAACCATGCATAAACTATGCACATAATAAGTCTCAAAAGTATTAATGGTCTTTTAAAACATTGTTTTCTAAAAATTTTCACAGCAAGAAAATTGCTAAAATTACTCATTACTTCCTACAAGAATGAAACCAGCAAAGAATTATATCCCTGATATACTCTTCTCAGTAAGATGTACAAAACATCACGACACTGATACTGCTTCTTCTATATCATCAAATATATAGATGGAGAAGGGGACTTTTCTTATCTGTAAACAGTTGATAAATCCAAAGACGTGTCTTGGCTTAGCCCCAGGGCCATATGGATGGTAGGAAAGGGAAACAATTCTGTGAGTGAAAGAAGAATTTCACAAACAGATGAAGAAGCATAACCGTACATAACAAGACACAAGTTAGAAATGAGGGTCAAGATAACAGATGGCGCTAGAAGAGGAGCACAAGACTAAAGGGTAAAATAATTTAATCAGGGTGGAGTAATTTAAGGACTTTAAACTTGAAAGGAGTTTGAAGCGTGAATACCAGAACATACTAAAGGGATCCAGTCACACAACAAATTCAATCCTGATCCTGAAAAACTAACTTGGAATCTGAAATAATTATTGAATATAATACTGTATGACCAACCTATTTACAGTAGTTTCACTTAGCCATGCTTTAAAAAATATTCCCATTTGGAAATGTTCGTGGGTATCTGTAGGTCCCCCAATAAGATTCTATGGTATACTTCTGGTCTTGAACAGCCTCATCACACCAGAGCCTGGATCCACTTTAAATCTGGTTTCTACTTCTTGCGGAATTTTGGGGCATGTAGTTTAGTGAGGCCCAGGACCTGTCTAGCTGAGCTATGTAAAGGCCCTGCCTTAAACTACAAGCCCCATAATTCTGCAAGAGGCAGGAACTGGATTTAAAGTGGATCCATGATCTAATGTGATGAGGTACCAAGCACAGTTGTCCCTCCACATGCACAAATTTGATTAAAACCTTCTCTCGAAATATCTAAGCCTTCCAGTGTCAGCTTCCAGAAGAAGTCTACCACAAAGTCATGTTGGAAGACTCAGAAATTCACAAGGGTGTGTTCTCTCGGGTTAAACAATAGCAATTTCTTTAATCACAGTTGTTCATTTTAATTAGGGACTTGTGCCCCTAACCTTCAGCAAATGTGAAGGGCTGATTATGAAGTCAAAATATATGGTTTGCTATTATACACTGTTTCAGATATCCACAAAGAGCCTTGAAACATATCCCCTATAGATATTGGGGGTCATACTGTGTAGTGCTTACCTATGTACAATTTCCTCATCTGTACAAAATTAAGATACTGCTGTAAGAACTGTCATCAGTAATATCTAATTCAAATAGGGAAGGCAGATACGAAATTATGTGGGTACTGCCCTTTTTCTCCTTTACCATCAATTTGCAGATTCTTTTGAGTCATGTCTGGTGTTTCCTTTGAACATGCAACTGATTTTTGTTATTTCCTGGGGTTGTCCATTAGTCACTCAGACCATTCTGTTCTTGTTATGAGCTCACACAATATGTGAATTAAGTGATCAATTACCAGCTTTCCTGTTTGGTTTGGTTTTTCCCTCTTTTAAAAATAAATCAAGGGTTATATATTGCGGGGTAAGAAAGGCAAAACCAAAGCATACTAATTGCCCATCTTGGACCATAATTTGTCTGCAAAAAACGTGGGTTTTTTTTACTACAAGCAGTCCCCACGTTAATAACAAGATAGGTTTATTCTTAACTTGAATGTGTTTGTAAGTCAGAACAGGTACATTTTTCCGTGTAACTCCAGCCAAAAGTATGCATTTTTTGGATAGCATAGGTAAAGGTTTTCCCGGACATTAAGTCTAGTCATGTCTGACTCTGGGGAGTGGTCCTCATCTCCATTTCTAAGCCGAAGAGCCGGCTTTGTCTCTAAATGCCTCCAAGGTCATGTGGTCAGCATGACTGCATGGAGTGCTGTTACCTTCCCACAGAAGCAGTACCTATTGATCTACTCACATTTGCATGTTTTCGAACTGCAAAGTTGGCAGAAGCTGGGCCTAACAGTGGGAGTTCAACAAGCTCCCCAGATTTGAACCGCTGACCTTTCAGTCAGCAAATTCATCAGCTCAATGGTTTAACCCACTGCGCCATTAGGAGGCACATAGGGGACAGGATAGCATAGGGAAGGCTTAACGCCTCTGTGATGTTTGCTTTGGTGTCTGTGCCCCTATTCAGACAATTTCACCTCACTTTCTATCTCTGTAATCATTGGATTGGAAGGGGGTGGGGATGGCTTATGGAAACAAGAATTGGTTATAAAGCTTAATTGGAGATACCTTTTCCCCTTGATAACTCTTCCAGGAGTGAATTTCCCTTCTGAGGGGTAGATTTCTCTCACTTCCTGTTGTCTCACCACCCCTCCCCCCCCCCCCCCCCCCCAATTCTTGACTAAGAGTAATTTGTAAGTCAGATGTTTGTAACTAGAGGACTTCCTATATATTCTTATAGATTGGAGTAGTCCTAACATTTAGCCACATCATACACAGCACTTCTATTTGAACTAAAAAAATATTTTTCCACAAGGGAATTGTGATCTTTCATCAGCTAAATATTGTGGTTGGAAACAGATGCTATTGTCTGGAAAGATCTTTTGCATTTGGCCTGAAGAAGATAATTTGAAACCTTAGTGAATAATTTCTGAAGTATTTAATTGAAGGAACCACATTAAAAACAATTAAAAAGACGAAAAACAGCAGACATTGATTGCACATTCAAGGAATATCATGGGTAAGGGAAGGAAGGAAATTGGCAATAATAACAAAAGGGAACATTAGGAACAGTCAAAGGCCTCTTAAACTTAAAAGGTATCATCCAGACATTGTTCTGCAAAACACGGCATAGCAAACCACAGAAAGATAAAATAATTATGTAACAATCTCTTGTGCCCCTTTGAAAAACACTGTCCCATTTTAACTTATTTTGAAACATCTTTGGCAATAATTGCTCAAAGGCCGTTTGTAGTCAAGAGTGTGGTTCTGGCAGAGGCCCCCAACACAAAAAGTTATAATATTGTACAAGCAAATAGCTAATTCCTTTCCAGATCAAACAGTAACAACACATTCTGCATCTATGGATTAACCACCCACAACTTAAAAATATCCCCCCTCAAAATCCAAAAGTATACCCTTGATTTTACCATTTTATATAAAGGATGTCATTATACTACACCATTGTATGCCATAATGGGACTTGAGTATCCACAGATTTTTCTGTTACAAAAAACCAGTGGATACTAAGGGCACACTATATATATTTACTTTAAAACCGTATCTTAGAGACATGAACAAACCAAACAATCTGTCTGTCCCATTTGTCCCTTTTCTTTTCACCCCACTGAACTTTAGTACAGCTGCATTGTACACTGTAGAACAAACTGGACTTTGATTCAGAGGTGCTTCTAGCAGTTTCCAGCATTGTAGCCATAACAGAAGAATATGTGGTGTCTCTTAGAGAGCAGGAAAACTTAAACAGTGGCACACAGTAAAAGGAATCATTAGCCTAAGGTGCCGCTGATACGTTGCAGCTTGATGCAAACCTGATAACCTCTTTCAATTAGTACAGTAGTCAGCTGAACCATAAAACCTACTTCAGCATTCAGAAGTGCCAGGCTGTGTATCAGAGGACAATACGCTCAGTTAGAAAAGACTCTGTGGCATTCATCACTCTGTCCTCCAATATCTTTGTCACCATGACCTTCGCATCTCCTGTTTGAGATGACTGCTTCAAATCTCCTAATGACACAGATGGGGCTGCCCAAGGGGTATATATTCATTATTTTCTTGAATAAAAGCTGCTGCAGCAGCTTTTCTCTTTCCCCCTGGTTAAATTCTACCCACAAAGGGAAAAAAGAGGAAGACTAATACAGCTATTTCTTTGAAAAATACCCACAAGGAAGGTGCTAATAAAACTTACAGTGAAAAACCTTATACCCCCTCCTTTTTTTCAACATTGGAATTTGTTAGGTTTGAGTTTCTTTATAAAAAATACCCATTATAGTCATTGAAGCACAATTGAGAGACTGGCCGTACAGTGAGATACATCTTGTTTTTGAACTCCAGAGCACATGATGCATTTGTACAAAGCTACACATAGGCTTGTATAATGCATACCACTCCAACATACACAACACACTTAAGACCCGTGTTTCTCAACCAAGGGGCTGGAACTTGGGATTACAAATTTACACCCTGAGGTAGGTCGCGAGGGGGTTTCAGAGGAGTCGCCAAAGACCACCAGAAAACACATATTTCTGATGGTCTTAGGAACCCCTTTGGCAGAGAAGGCTGAATTCTCTTCGCCTATCCTTCTCTTCCTTTTTGGAAATGGATAGTGAATTCTCCCACCAAAAGCCCTTCTCCACTGTGATTGGCCAGCCTCTCCGCTGGCCTCTCAGCCAAGGGAAGGGCTGTTTCTGAGATTTCTCCCAAAGCTCTCCAGTATTTTCTGTTGGTCATGGGGGTCCTGTGTGGGAAGCCTGGCCCAAATCTATCGATAGTGAGGTTCAGAATGCTCTTTGATTGTAGGTGAACTATAAATCCCAGCAACTACAACTCCGAAATGACAAAATAAATCCCCCAACCCCACCATTATTCAAATTTGGTTGTATCAGGTATTTCTGCCAAATTTGGTCCAGTAAATGAAAATACATCCTGCATATCAGATATTTATATTAGGATTCATAATAGTAGCAAAATTACAGTTATGAAGTAGCAACAAAAATAATTTTATGAATGAGGATCACCACAACATGAGGAACTGTACTAAGGTGTTAGGCATCAGGAGGGTTGAGAAACACTGCTTGAGACAATAAGAAATGCAAATAAAAAAGGTTAGAGCATCTCTTATCCAAAATTCGCCAAGATCTTTAATACTCCAAAATCCAAAATTGTCCACTTGCATGGCTGTGATGGAAGCTCCATTTACCTTCTGATGGTACACAAACTTTGTTTCATCCACAAAAATATTTAAAATATTGTAAAAAAATTACCTCTGGCTACATTTATAAGGCGCTTATGAAACATTTTGGGTTTAGACTTTGTTGTGCAAACATGAGTATTCCAAATCCTCCAAAAAATCCCTTCTTTGCTTTAGACAATCTCAAGCATTTCAGATAAGAGATTCTCAATCTGTATTATTTTCCAAACTGAATATGTATTTCCCGAAATGTACATATTACACATTTTCATGCAGAAAGACACAAACAGAACACAGTGGGATTTTGAGAAATGTTATGAGAACAAGATTGACAGTTTTTCACATCCCAAATTTTGAATTGTTTAACATAGAATCATAGAATCACAGAGTTGGAAGAGACCTCATGGGTCATCCAGTCCCACCCCCTGCCAATGAGTAGGAAAATAGCATTCAAAGCAATCCCGACAGATGGCAATCCAGCCTCTGTTTAAAAGCCTCCAAAGGAGCCTTCACCACACTCCAGGGCAGAGAGTTCCACTGCTGAACAGCTATCACAGTTAGGAAGTTCTTCCTAATGTTTAGGTGGAATCTCCCTTCCTGTAGTTTGAAGCCATTGTTCCGCGTCCTAGTCTCCAGGGCAACAGAAAGCAAGCTTGCTCCCTCCTCCCTATGACTTCCCCTAACATACTGTGTACATGGCCCTCATCATGTTTTCTCTCAGCCTTCTCTTCTTCAGGCTAAATATGCCCAGCTCTTTAAACCGCTCCTCATAGGGCTTGTTCTCCAGACCCTTTATCATTTTGGTCGTCCTCCTCTGGACACATTCCAGCTTAGAGTCAACATCTCCCTTCAATTGCAGTGCCCAGAATTGGACACAGTATTTCAGGTGTGATCTGACCAAGGCAGAATAGAGCCTGAAAAGATTTCTTGCCACAAGCTTTCTTAATCATATGGTGAAAGGTAGTAATATGAAGTCACAGGAGATATTCTGGAATAACTGTACCATAAATGTGGTTTAATGTCGAAGACTTTGCAGGCTATTGTTAAACCATTTTATAGCTGTTCCTTTCATTTCTGTGTTCATTACACCACCAGTGTATAATTTACTGCTTGGCAATGGACATTGGGCATAATGCCACATACAATAAATGTGTAGCTTTACATAACTTCTTAGAGGAAAAAAAACTTATCTTTGTAAGTTTGGGGTGAAATGTTGACTCATTGCTCAGCACAACTTTTAATTTAAAAAATGGTTCCATTCAATTTCTTTTTCTTTTACAATGTATCAGATAAAACCTATCCTTTATTTTAAGTGCTTCCCAGTCTTTTCTGCCAAGGCAATCCTTTGTCTTCCTTTCTTTGTTTTGCCTAAGAACTTGTGGATGCTGTGGATGATTCCCACTCACACCAAGCCTCCTATACAGTCCCGTCTCAAATGAAAATCCCACCCCGAATTCTCCTGCTCTCTCTCGAAGGACCTTGACATTATTGTTCCCAAACAGAGATATGTTTGTTTAAACTTTCAAATACAATAGAGCACCATGGCTAATATGTGGCAAACATAATGTAATGTTAAAGGCCTCAGAGTGTTATTTTTGTGAGTGCATTAGGACAACCAGGCACTTTCCCCAGATCTTCCTTGATGTCAATTAATGCACAACCCTGCAGCCCACCTTCTGATGACATTGGCCATCCAAACCATATTCTGCTTGTGCTGTTACAAACATGCAATTAAATGACATCATTAAAATATTAATTTCAACCTGTCTAAAAGGCAGTTAAAACATAGTCATAAGCCACTTTGAGTCTCCTTGAGTGGGATACAAATACAATAAATAAATAAATAAATAGGATAAAAGCACCAATTAAAAGACACACTGCAATGGACATTTCAGTCAAAGGTTTGAATATTCAAAAAGGCGTTTTGCTTGGTGACTGAAAGAGACCAGAGAGGGTCAACACAAATTATACAGCATGGGAGCAGCCATCAGGAAGGCTGCAGAATTAACGCAGTTTGACATCACTTTAACTGCCATGGCTCAATGGTTCGGAATCGTGAGAGTTGTAGTTTGGCGAAGCACCAGGACTTTTTGACAGAGAAGCCTAAAGACCTTCTAAAACTGCAGCTCCCCATGATTCCATAGCATTGACTCATGGCAATAAGATTGGTGTCAAACTGCATTCATTCTACAATGTAAATACATCCTTTGTTATATTCATCAAACAGACCTGTGGTAGTGGTGGTGGTGGCATGAAGGCAAAGCTAACCCTGAAGGATCTTAAAACTTATGTATGTTTATTTCTCAAAAGCAACTGGAAACTGCTTACCATTCCAATCCATAGTATTTTCCGAGCCCAGCTGAAAGTGTATCTTCTATTTTTTTGTTCTATTAACCACATCTTAATTTTGAAATACAATAAAAGGTATATTACTATAAAAGCAATAAACAATAAGCAAATTCCACCCAAATAAATTAGCAGCAATAAGTAAAGCATTCTCTTAGGGTGTAAATTCACTAAAGCCACCAGATCTTGTTTAATCTTGTAAGCTAAGTAGGGTCAATCCTAGTGAGTACTTGGATGGGAGACTGCCAATGAATACTAGAGGCTGTACATTCTATTTCAGAGGAAGAAACTGGCAAAATCACCTCTGAATGTTTCTTGCTGAAGAAATTTTTATGAAATTGATGGAGTTGCCATAAGTTCACAAGTGGCTTGAAAACATATACAAAAGTAGGGCACTCAGAAGAAATGTACAACATAACTGAAAGGATACAACAGAATTAATTTCAGTGGAGTCAATGTTTACTGTTTAGGAAAATAATCTTCACCTGCCACTAAAAAGCCCAAGCAAGCCTCTCAGTAACTGGGTTCAATGACAAGATAATCTCTTTCCTCCAAGGCCACCCATTACAACTGTAACTGTGGAAAGTGGAAACTAGCATGGCCCTGAAATCTCAATTCAGATCAGAAAAGGGGGACAAAGGCATTTCCAATGCATGTATTTTCCCCTCTCTTTCATATTAAATAACATTCCCTTAATCTGCAGCAATTACTAGGCTCCAAACGTAGCACCACTGCACATGACTGGGCATCAATCTTTAGAAGCAGAAAATGTTTGATTTTCAGTTGGCATGCATACATTTCCATCTATTTATTTATTTTATTTATTTATTTATTTATTTATTTGGTACGCTTATATACCGCCAATATCTCAGCCTGTGCGGCGACTCATTGCGGTTTACAGCATGTTAAAATATACAATACACTTTAAGCATATAGATTAAAAATTTAAAAATACATACAAAACAGTCATAGTATTGGGCCACCAATACAGATCGGAACATCTCATCGTTTAAATCGTAGTCCAATTCGTTATCCTTGATTGCTAATCCATGGTCAAACAACATCACATCAAAAATCAATTGAAGGCTTGCACGAACATCCAAGTTTTTAGTTTCTTCCGAAATGCCATTAGCGAGGTGGCTGATCTTAGTTCAGTAGGGAGGGCATTCCAAAGCCGGGGGGCCACCACAGAAAAAGCCCTATCTCTCGTTCCCACAAGCCGCACCTGTGAAGCAGGTGGGATAGAGAGAAGGGCTTCTCCTGAAGATCTTAGGGTCCTGGTGGGCTGATAGGCCGAGATACGTTCGGATAGGTATGTATCTAGAAGTACCATGCTTCCTGCACTTTTCAACCAATTTTCCCTCTCAGATGAAAGTGAGGATATATATGCATCGTGATGGCAAGTTATTGAGGAAGCATGAATCTGTAGAAGTTTGCTTTTGCCTAAATTTATGGGGAAGGACAAGGTTTCTCCCCTTTCTCTCCTCTCCCTTTTCTGAGTTAATTGAATGTAAAATACATTGCAGTTTTAATTTGGTTTGCAGCAGTTGAAGTAGTCTTGAGCAGAAAAGGAGATGACGGAAAATTAATTGGGCCTGCCCCAATGGGACATTTGTGGGTGTGAATGGTCATTTCCAAGATGGAATCAATGGGCACAGGATGGATTAAGATGGACCTGTCAATTTGCCCCGATAAATGCCGCTATCCAATTTCCTACAATCTCTGTAGCAGCAGACTTGGTGAAGCAGGTCTCCTCCGAACGACTGGACTCTTGACTTTTTGCTAAGAACCCAATATCTTTTGCTATCTAGCACTGTAACCCTTCATGTTTATGCTTTTAAAATAAAAGCCATACCTGCAGATACATGCAGATAAGAGGCTGCCCCTCTCCTCTGATATTCTTTATCCCCAAAGACTCATTTGTGTCTGTATGTCTCCCTGACATGGTATACAATTTCAAAAAATATATATCTTCAAACAAGGTTTTCACGAGCAAGGATTTCTTTTTTTCTTTATCTCATGTACAGAGTTATATGCCACCTTATATTAAGAGATCTCAGGGTGGCTCATAAGTATTGAGGTCTCAAGCCATTTTGTGCTTTAAATGTTATCACCGGTTCCTTGATTTCACATTGGAAACTTATTGGCAGTCAGTGAAATTTCTTTAGAATTGATGTTACATGGTGTATGTATGGAGTTTTAATGAGCAGTGTAGATGCTGTATTTTGTCCTTCATGGGCAGCCACACATCAAATGCATTGCAGTAATCTAATTTAGAGGTGACACTGTATGGACTACTGTAGTTAATTTATTTGTGGCTTGCTGTAGCTGGTGGACTAGTTATAGGTGGCCCAAAGCACTGAGATCCCATCTACATTGCCATATATTGCAGTTTCAGAATACAGTTTAACTGCATCGAACTAAATAATATGCCAGTAGACTCATATTATCCACTTCAATATAGTTAAACTGCATTATTTGGCAGTTTAGATCCAGCCTGAACCACCAGCTCTAACCTCCAGTGACAGAAATTGAGGGTGGTTCCACACAGGCAATAAAATCCAATCTAATGTCATCTTAAAAGCAGGGTATCTACAAAGCATACACCCCTGCCCACTGCAACACACATCCAGCCAGAAACAGTATCTTTAAAAACTGCTCGTGAGGACAGGCCTAGCACTGAGGCATTCAGAGATGAAACAGGAAACACAGCTGGCTGAAAAGTAAACATACACCCTCCCCCTGGAGAGGAAGCCATGGAAACATTTGCTTTCCTCCCTTTGTTACTGTGTCTTGACTAGTTCTAGCGCTGATCATTATTACTACAGCATCAACGCATCCCACCAGACAAGGCAAGAAAAATATGTTTTTGGATTGATCCATAATCAGTGGACCTTTGTGGCTACCATCCCAGCTTCCACCTGGTTTGTAAGGTGCCTGTGTAGGCAGGGATACATAGATTGACCCAATTTATATGGCTGAGTAAAACGTCCCTGTGCAACGGCTCCTTCAGAGAAAATGCAACCCCATCCAGACCTACCCAATTCCCAGAGCCACTAATCCACAGTCTCCATTTAATAGTGTTTCATTTTCAGATGGTCTCCATCCTGCCCATTTCACGTAACTCAGAGGACAAGAAGAAGTGGAGCTGAGTGTCTTCAACATAATGATGGCATCAGGTCATAATCCATAATCCCCAATAGGTTGCGATCCTAACAGGTCATAACCCATAACCCCCAATAGGTTGTGATTCTAACAGGTCATCATCCTTATCCCAATAGGCCAAGTCACATTCTCTCAGCCTCAAAGAAAAACCAAGACAGATCTCCCTCTGAATAAATCTTTTCAATAAAAACCCATAACACGGCAACATTTACATTGTAGAATTAATCCAGTTTGACAGCACAGTGCAATGAAATCCTAGGAATTGTACTTTCCGCAGCCTCTTTAGTTTTCCCTGCCCAAGAGTGCAGATGCCTTGCCAATTTAAACGAGAGCTCCCCTGCTTCCATGAGCCATGGAAGTCAATGCTGTACCAGACTGAATTCATTCTACACCAGGCCTGGGCAAACTTGAGTCCTCCCTCCAGGTATTTTGGACTCCAAATCCCACAATTCCTAATGGCATGGGCAAACTTGGGCCCTCCCTCCAGGTGTTTTGGACTCCAAATCCCACAATTCCTAATGGCATGGGAAAACTTGGGTCCTCCCTCCAGGTGTTTTGGACTCCAAATCCCACAATTCCTAATGGCATAGGCAAACTTGGGCCCTCCCTCCAGGTGTTTTGGACTCCAAATCCCACCAATCCTAACAGCCTACCGGCTGTTAGGAATGGTAGGAGTTGAAGTCCAAAACACCTGGAGGGAGGGCCCAAGTTTGCCCATGCCTTTTCTACACAGGGTCAATATAAACTGAGGAACGACTTCAAAGCGCTCAACATCAAAGTCCCATTTAACCCATTCCGAAAAAACCTGCCTGTTGTGAAGGCACTCAAAAATGAGATAGACTTAGGGCCCTTCCAAACAGCCCTAAAGCGATTGTCCTCCCAACCCTGCTACATGCCTGCGAAACGTGGACTGTCTACAGGCGCCACATGCAACTCCTGGAACGTTTCCATCAGCGCTGCCTCCGGAAAATCCTGCAAATCTCTTGGGAAGACAAGCGGACAAACGTCAATGTGCTGGAAGAAGCAAAGACCACCAGCATTGAAGCAATAGTCCTCCACCATCAATGCCGCTGGACCGGTCACGTTGTCCGGATGCCCGACCACCGTCTCCCAAAGCAGTTGCTCTACTCCGAACTCAAGAATGGAAAAGGGAATGTTGGTGGGCAGAAAAAGAGATTTAAAGATGGGCTCAAAGCCAACCTTAAAATCTCTGGCATAAGTAGTGGGAGAGAAAAAAGGCGGAAAAAGGACAGATATATGACAGTTTTAAAAAGTAGTTTAGAAACTGTTTCTTTTTGTTGACTTCCGCCTTTATCTTCCCTGGGTAGTCTTCCGCCTTTTTTCTCTCCCACTACTTCCCCCCCCCCCTTGTTTCTCACCCTTCCCCCCCTTTTTTCCCCATTGCCATCCCCCTGCTTCTTCATTGCCCCCTATTCTTGACGCTTGAATGCGTCCATCCCCAACCTCCTTGCCTACCCCACACCTATCCACTATCTTCCCTTTCCTCTTTCTAAGAACTCTAGTGTTTTTAAATGTTTGTAAACAAAACTACAATAAACATATTTTTAAAAAATCTCTGGCATAGACACTGAGAACTGGGAAGCCCTGTCCCTTGAGTGCTCCAGCTGGAGGTCAACTGTGACCAGCAGTGCTGCAGAATTTGAAGAGGCACGAATGGAGGATGAAAGAGAGAAACGTGCCAGGAGGAAGGCGCATCAAGCCAACCCCGACCGAGACCGCCTTCCACCTGGAAACCAATGCCCTCACTGCGGGAGAAGATACAGGTCAAGAATAGGGCTCCACAGCCACCTACGGATCCACAAGAAAACTGATCATGAAAGACTATCCTAAGTAAGTAAGTAGTCTCAGAATATCAGGGCAGAAAATCCCACAATATCTGCTTTGAACTGGGTTATCTGAGTCCACACTCAGTTAATGTGGGATTTCCTCCCTTGATACTTTGGGATATAGGGCTGTGTGGAGGGGCCCTTATTGGCATCCAGTTCTGACCCGGAGGAAAGGAAACAGCGCCCCACCTGCAGCGCCAACGACGCCTGCCCGCTATTTTCCAACCACAAGCCAAGCCCCGCCCCTTTTTAAAAATCCAGGGGACGCCCCGCCCCCTCACGGCGCGCCCCCTTTTCTTTCCCGTAAGCCTCATTATCATCCTCTCCATCTCCTCCTTTCCTTAGCCCCGCCCACTCCCCGATTGGCCCAACCGGCTGCTTTCCCCGCCCCTTCCCTCGCGCCCGCTCCCTTCCTTGACTTTCGCCTCGACTCTCGAGGCTGCCTCAGTCCCGCGCGCTGTGGCGTCGGAGGAAGAGCAAAGCCAGAGGAAGCGGGGCGCGAGGGGAAAGAAGGAGGAAAGTGAGGAGGAGGAGGAGGAGGAGGAGGGCTTCCTGGCCGAGATGGGAGAGGAGAGGAGCTGACGGAGGAGGGGCCGGAGAAGCCCTGAAGGCAGAGGGAGCGGGAAAGTTCTTTTTCTCCGCCGCTGCCGCTGCCGCCTTGAAGGGAGCGAGGCGCTCTTGCTTCCGCCGCTCAGGCTGCCGCTGCGGGCGCTCTTGCCCCGCGGGCGGGCGGCCTGCAGAGGGCGCTGCCGTGACGACGGGTGCAGGTGAGGGCCATGCCTGCCGTCAGCCTGTTGCCGCTCTTCGGCAGCCCCTCGGGGCCGGGCGCCTTGGGCGTCTCCTTAGGCGGCGGGGCCCCCGGCGGGGCGCGGAAAGCCCCGGGTCCTAGCGCCTTCCGCCTGACGGAGAAGTTCGTCCTGCTCCTCGTCTTCAGCGCCTTCATCACGCTCTGCTTCGGGGCCATCTTCTTCCTGCCGGACTCGCCTAAGCTCCTCAGCGGCGTCTTTTTCCACTCCGCCACCCAGCAGCAGCAGCAGCACCACCCTCCGCCTTTGCCCCCGTTGCCGCCCGCGGAAGGCAGCCTCAGCAGCAGCAGCAGCGGCAGCGATGCCCTGAGCGGCGCGGCCAACTTGGCCAAGATCCGCGAGGACCACGAGCGCGCGCTGCGGGAGGCCAAAGAGACCCTCCAGAAGCAGCCCGACGAGATCCGCAGCGACATCCACCGGGACAAGGAGAAGTTCCTCCTCCTCCAGGACCGGCTGGGCAGGAGGAGCGGGGCCGCGGCCAGGGACGGCCTGCCCGAGCTGCCCTTCCGCAAACCCGTGGGCGCCGTGGGAGGGGAGCCGCCCGACCCCGCCACCCGACAGAAGAGGGCCAAGATCAAGGAGGTGGGTGGCCTCGCCTCGCTCTCCTTCCTCCTTCCCTCCCTCTGAATCAACCTTGGCAAGAAAAACCCAGCACACTCAGGCATGGGCAAACGTGGGCCCCCCCTCCAGGGGTTTTGGACTCCAACTCCCACCATTCCTAACACCTTCAGGCCCTTCCCTACCCTACCTATGAAAAAACTCATTATACTCTGCCATGGGCAAACTTGGGCCCTCCCTCCAGGTGATTTGGACTCCAACTCCCACTATTCCTAACACCTTCAGACCCTTTCCTCCCTACCTATGAAAAAACCCATCATACTCAGGCATGGGCAAACTTGGGCCCTCCCTCCAGGTGTTTTGGACTCCAACCGGCTGTTAGGAATGGTGGGAGTTGGAGTCCAAAACACCTGGAGGGAGGGCCCAAGTTTGCCCATGCAGTTAGGAATGGTGGGAGTTGGAGTCCAAAACACCTGGAGGGAGGGCCCAAGTTTGCCCATGCAGTTAGGAATGGTGGGAGTTGGAGTCCAAAACACCTGGAGGGAGGGCCCAAGTTTGCCCATGCAGTCAGGAATGGTGGGAGTTGGAGTCCAAAACACCTGGAGGGAGGGCCCAAGTTTGCCCATGCCTGGCGTTGATCCACCCTGAAGAGTCTTCTTCTCTCCAAAGCATCTTCACTGTTGTTGAAGGAACAGTTTGACACTGCTTTGGCAGCCCTGTGGAATAATATGAGTTGTGGTATGCACTTTTTGGCAAAAGAAGCTAAAAGACCTACTCATACCACAACTCCCATTATCCCATAGTACTTTTTTTCGTGTCAGGAGTCCAGGAGACGCCCAGATGTTTTGATGTTTTACCGTCCTTGTGGGAGGCTTTTCTCATGTCCCTGCATGAAGAGTTGGAGCTGACAGAGGGAGCTCATCCATGCTCTCCCCAGATTCAGACCTCCGACCTGTCGGTTTTCAGTCCTGCCGGCAAAGGGCTGATCAGGGGCT
Organism: Anolis sagrei; assembly: GCF_037176765.1. Classification (NCBI taxonomy): domain Eukaryota; kingdom Metazoa; phylum Chordata; class Lepidosauria; order Squamata; family Anolidae; genus Anolis; species Anolis sagrei. The sequence continues at coordinate 88,652,886 of NC_090021.1, forward strand.
CCATCCCATAGTACGGAGCCATGGCTGGTAAAGGCAATGTCAAACTGCATTAATTCTAGGGTATGGGTTGCTGTGAGTTTTCCGGGCTGTATAGCCATGTTCCAGAAGCATTCTCTCCTGACGTTTCACCCACATCTATGGCAGGTATCCTTAGAGGCTGTGAGGATTCTACAGCATGCTTGTGCCCATGGTCACCCCCTTGGATTTGGGTGCTTTCTCTCCTTTCTGTCTCTTTTGTTCCCCCTTGCTGTAATGGTTTGCAATACGTAGTTTGACAATTTTAGATGATCACCGGTGGCGTAATGGGTTAAACCCTTGTGCTGGCAGGACTGAAAACCAACAAGTTGCAGGTTCAAAACTGGGGAGAGCACGGATGAGCGCTCTCTGTCAGCTCTGGCTCCCCATGCAGAAACATGAGAGAAGCCTCCCACAAGGATGGTAAAGCATCAAAACATCTGGGCACCCCCTGGGCAAGGTTGTTGCAGACGACCAATTTTCTCACACCAGAAGCGACTTGCAGTTTCTCAAGTTGCTCCTGACACACACACACACACACAAAATCAGGTTGCTGTAAGGAATTGATTGGGTTTTCATCTGTTTTAATTTTTTTAACCTTGTATGTTCTTATTGTGTTGTTGGCCGCTTTGAATCTCACTTTGGTGCAGGAGAAAAGTGGGGTAAGAATCAGCTCAAATAAAATAAATTGTAATTGCTGTATAGCTTTGAGCTGGGATCTTTCCCAACCCCAATACAAGCAGTCCCCAAGCATGTGGACAATTTCAACACAGGATGAAACCATGAAAATGAACAAAATCTAGCTACCAGTATTTTAAAAACTCTAAGATCAGGACAGTAAATAAAGAGCAGCACCCAAAAAGCAGGGGAATTCCCGACAAGAATCACTCAGGGCCAGATAACACCTCCCAACAAAGGAGTCCCCCAGACAGCAACCGGCCAGGCTTTGAAGCTGCAAGGCCATTCGGTGCTAATCAAGGTGATCAGTTACAACATTCACACTTGCCTCAAGCAGACAGGAGTTCATTCTTCCACCCAGGACATTCCACAGATATATAAACCCTACTTGCCTAGTTTCCAACAGACTTCACAACCTCTGAGGATGCCTGCCATAGATGTGGGCAAAATGTCAAAAGAGAATGCTTCTGGAACATGGCCATACGGGTCCGGAAAAATTGCAGTAACCCAGTGCCGTGAAAGCCTTTGACAACACATTAGTCCCCAAGTTATGAACAAGATAGGTTCTGTAAATTAAATTAAATTTGTATGTAAGTCAGAACAGGTGTAAATAGATAGACAGATAGATAGATAGCCATTTAGCTTTGGCTAGTATAGGGAAGGGTGAACACCCCTGCAGTTTTTGTTTTGCTGTCTGTCTCCCAGTTCAGAAGATTTCCCCTCACTTTCTGTCTCTGTGATAATTGGATTTTTTAAAAAATTAGGCCTGTTGTAGAAACAAGGATTGGGGAGAAAGCTTCAGTAGATCTCCCTCTCCCCATGGTAACATTTTCAGTTCTGAATTTCCTTTCTGAGGGATAGATTTCCTTCACTTTCTGTTGTCTCACCCCAGTTCTTAGTTGTAAATTGTTTCTAAGCCGGATTTTTTTTTAAACTCAGGACTGCCTGTATATTTATTTCCTTTTGCCTCTTCCCTTTTTCGGGTGTGGTCCGCTGATAGCAGTGCCTATTGACGTGGGCAGGAACTTTCAGTGACAAAAGAGAAGAACACGTGTCTTTCCCTGCGCTCAAGGGCTTCCTAGAGTTCACTGCCTGGGCAGCCCTCCAAAAGTTGGGTTGACCCAGTCAGCCTTCTCCAGGGTTGAGGTGTGAGACAAATTACAGAGAGATGTGATGCTCCAAATGCTTTAGAGCCTGGGAGTGACAACTTGGGTGAAACTTGATGTCTCTTGCTCTAGAAGAGAAAGGGGGGGGGGTGTTCTTTTTCTGTTCAGTCGTGTTGAACTTTGCCACTCTCAGAATATGCTGAGGAAAAGAGATCTCTGGATTTTCTGCCAGAAGTTATTTTTGTTCAAGTGCTACTTGGGATCTCAGCATTCAAAACCAAAAAGGTAGTGGACATGGAATTAAGATAAGTCGATTATGTAATTTTCTAAACTAAATACATTTATATTATATAACTCATTTAGTTTTATCAGACATAACTTGCATTAACTGCACTGAATGCATGTGGACATGGACGTACAGTGCTAATCACAATGCATTTTAAAATTGGGGGATCTTTTCAGCTATGATTATATTATATTGATACTATATTTTCAGTTATGATTATATTCATCCCCTGCTAGTGCTGGATGACATTTTCCTACTATTTCGAGAAATGTAGCAGGGATTGTATACACTAAGCTGTAAACAGGTCCTTAAGTTGGAGAACACTAAATCATTTAGTAAACATTATATTATGGATAGCATACTACTGGCTCTTCACGTTTGCTAAACTTTTAAAACTTTTCAACTATCTAGCACAATTATTGCATGTGAAGCATTGTTCTGTAGAAATATACAAAAACAGACTCTGACAATGCTGTATGTCCAAAGTCCAATCAAGGGAAATTAGCATTAATCCACACGAATTATTGCAGCGACTGCCATGTCAGGGTTAAATATTTAACTGATAAATCCTACACATGAGCCACTTCCAGTTTTTAACATGTGGAATGATCTCCAAATTAGCACAAATCTAGAAGACAAACTTCCAATTAGTACAGTTAGAAATGGATATAGCAAAACATCATAGCAGTCTGGTCAATTGAATGTGTGTCCATGTGTGCTATTGTTTCAGCCTTAAAACAAATCAAAACTGGTGTAGTAGGTTTGGATGAAATCCAGAGTAGATGTACAAAGTCTTGAATGATTTAAGAGGCTGGCTCTGATCGACATAACTACAAAGCTGTCTGTATGGAGGTTTTATACATGCAGCTTTGGTTTCTGGGATGCGGGATTTCTGAATCTGAAAGAACAAAACAGCTTTCATGAAAATGTGCTGGTACCTGCATGCAAAATGGTAATTGCTTCAGTCTAACCCTATCCCTAGTCGTGTGCCTGCCTGTCTGCTTGAGGGTTTTTTTAAAAAACAACTTTTTTGATACTGAATAGCTTGAATTTACCAATCTCTGTGTTAAGTTACCCTTATTAGGCTGAATCGCTCAATAAATCATCTAATTAAATTTAAGATCAAAGCGTCTGCTGTTATCAGTAACCATTTGGCTGACATGTCAGGCTTGTAATTACAAGAGTCTGATTTCATGGGTCTGTGATGTTCTACCTGTGCTACATTTTTGTTTGATAAGAGCAAAGTGCTTGTTCAAGCTTCTGTTTCAGACTATTAGGGAAATAAAATTAAAGCTATTTTCAAAGCTTTGGGAGTCAGTTGGAGGGGACACTGTCAGTGATACAGTATCATAACTGTTGTCATTATCTTGGATTTTCTTTGTTGTTGGTTTTTGTTTTGTTTTTTTGTAAAATGCATATTATATTAAATTGTAGTGACAAAATATCCCTGGAGAACAGTAATTTCCTTATGCTCACCTACCTTCTGAGCAGTTCAGCATCTCACATTCTTGTGGGGTAGGGTGAGGGATGGTTGAAAAATCACCCATGCAGGAGGGGGAGGGATCCACCCTTCTGTACCCTTTGCCTTCCTTCTTTTTGACAAGGGACCACTTTGACCAGGGACTACTCCCCAACATTAGTACTGAAAGGGTTATGAAACAGTTTTTGGTCAACTTTAGATTTGGTTTGGGATGCTGATTCAGGAAGTTGCATTGGATAGGCCACATCAGATCTAGTTTCTGATACAGAACATACGCCATGGTCAGAGACAGAGAAGGAGTGGCAGGCAGCATGAAAGGAGCAGAAATATAATAAAATACAGAAGAAGGAGACTCGCAGACCCATTTTTCATTTTCACGGCCCATTGGTGGTCCGCAACCAACAGGTTAAGAACAACTGTACTAGGGAAACCAACACCAAATACTGAGAAATCCAACTGCAGACAGAGGCTGATAGTTGAGAACGCCACATTGGATTGTTCAGATGATTCTGTAATGGTGTATTGAAAAGGACCAACATAAATGTGAAACACAATTCACCTGATGTCATATAGTGGTGATCTTTTTGAACAATGTTCAATAACTTTAGGATTCTAATAGAACCTTGATCCTCCTCCCAATCTTTGTTATATTTGTTAGCATACATTTTTAACACTTAAAATGGTGTTTGGCCAGTGAAGCGCTCTGTTGAGGCGCCATGCAAATTAGAACGTTTGAAAGCTATGTATTGGCTGGATGATTTCCATATCCATGGTCTTAGTATTCAAAGACTTAGCCGTGTTAGCCTGGATCAATATTCAAAGAGATCTTGAAGTACCCCCGAGACTACTGAGATAAAGAAGTTTAATGCATCTGATGAAGTAGACCCAGTTTACAAAAACTTATGCTTCTTTTTCTCAGTTTCAAAATTGCCACAAGAGGAAATTATATGCTCAATTACATATTACATAATCTTGTAAATAATACGATAGAACTATATCCTTACATATTATTTTTATAATAATAAGTGTTAAAAGAAAGTGTCTGTAACTCTGGTTGGGCACACGCTTTACAGTTTAAAAATCTGGTTTGGTTTCCTTTAGAAATCCCACTTAAGCTAAATACAGTGGTGGGAAATTATGGCTAACTAAGATGTTGTTGGGTCTACCTCAATCGTCATGGTTAATGTTAAGGCATTATGGGAATTGGAGTCCAACCACATCTGGAAGACTACAGGTTTTTCACTTACAGCTTTATGGGATTTTTCTAGATGAGTGTACCTAGGCTAAAATCTTAACTTCATCTAACAGAAACAAAGGGATCAAAAGAATACATATATCTATTTTATTCTTCTTGTAAAGTTTAACAATTACAGCCCTTTTTAACTGTTTTGTTTGAACTCCAAAGTTAAGCAATATCAATTGATCATTCTTACATGAATCTAATCACTTCTCTCTAGAAATCTTTTGCTGCAAACTAAGCACATTTGCAGATAGTCTTCATAACTTCCTAAATCTAACAGTTAAGCTATTTAAATTGGTTTTGTTTTTGTTTTGTCTTTGTTTTTTGCAGAAATATTGTTTTCCTTATTGTAGTAGCAGAGCGGAAAACTGATATTCTGTCTAAGACTTGCTTTAGGATGTGGGATCTGCATAAGGTCCTGGCCTTATAACAGTTTGAATGGGTTGTCTTAACATTCTCTGCAAACTTTCACCTTTCTCCTCTAACTGTTACAAACTTGTTACATGACATAATAGTATATATTATATTGTTGCCTATACCTATCCTTTTTAAAAAGTGTATCTAAAAAGTGTTGCTTGTCAGTATGAACTTGGTTAATCTAAGCAAAAAAAAAAAAAAAGAAAGAAAAGCTGCTTCTAGCATGGATTGCTTTAGAAGGAATGTTTTGGTTGATCTTGAGCTGTTTCATGATAGCTATGTTGTATGTTGTCTTTGTGAGACCTAGAAACCATGCAGCTGTTTGACTTCAGACTTAATGTTTCTTGACAGTTTTACTAGTACGTGATTACAGGCAGTCCCTAAATTACAAACACGATAGGTTCAGTAGGTTTGTTCTTAAGTTGAATGTGTATGTAAGTCAGAACAGGTATTTTTCAAAGTGTAACTCCAACCACATATGTAAAAGCTTTGGATAGCATAGGAAAGGGTTATTACTCCTGTGGTGTTTGTTTTTATGTCTGGGCCCCTGTTCAAAAGATTTCACCTCATTTTAAGCCCCTGTGATCATTACATTTTGGAAAATTTAGCATGTTGTGAAAACAAGATTGGTGATAAAATCTTCAGTGGAGACACCTTTTCCCCATGATAACTCTTTCAGGAGTGAATTTCCCTTCCAAGGGGTAGATTTCTCTCACTCCCTGTTGCCTTACCCCCGTTCTTAATGGTGAGTCATTTGTAAGTCGGTTGTTTGTAACTCGAGAACTGCCTGTACTTAGAAATCCTTGCTGACTTCAGAGTAGCTTCTTGGTAAGTACTGTATGTTCTCAAAGAGCAGTGTTGTATAATACACCTTCTGAAGCATAAAGAAATGCTTCTGGCAGCAAAAGCAAGATTGCTAGATAAATATTCTATGGCCATCCATATGGCATGAGTGAAAATCTGCTGTGTTACATGTTGATGGGCACTCTTATAAAATTGGTTATCTAGATTATACAGTTTACATATGTTACTGTATCATGTGCTGCAGTGGGCTCTCAAATTCAGATGAAAAAAGTTATGTCACAAATGTTGCAAACCCAACCTTTACAACAGGCTTCCCAAGGAGATTACAGTCTTGGTCACCCAGATTCTTTCTTAAAAAAAAATAAAAATAAATAGTTCCATTTTAGTTGTTGGTTTGTAGTTTATTTTTGAGAAAGTTCAAAGTACTGGAGTTTATACAACAATGACATGTTCTTAAGTTCACAATATCAGCCTAAATTAGTTGTAGTTGGAGCAAAATGGTTTGAGCAGGATTTGGTATCATCACTTAGTAAGATTTTAACTTTGTTGAATTGCCATTGCAGATATTTAGAAGTATTATAGTCAAATCAATTTGCTTTTAATTGTAAAAGTGCCTAGAATGTTTCTCAAGAGAAAGCTGATGAATGAAAAATACAGTAATATAATTAAATCCTATAATACTTTAAGAAATCAAGGCAGAAATCCTGTTTGATATAGTTGGGAGAAATCCACTTTGTCCTTTCTGGACTAGTTTCTGTTCATGTCTACATTTCATTATTGGCTATTTCCTGTTCCCTATAGCATACAAATAGCTTATGATTAAAATTTCATAGAGGTTAGGAAAGGAAGCTATAATCCTATATAAAAAACATTTGAAATTATGGAAACAGAAAACTCCAACCTATATCAAATCTGACAGCCTGAGATTACATAATTAGAGACAACAAATATTATCCTAAGGATTTGGCATAGGCTATCATAGACTGAAATGCACATGTTGACCATGTGATAAAGCTATTTCCTGATTCTGCTTTTTCAGCTCTAACATAGGTTACTGCTGAATAATCAGTAAAATTTAGTGTTGCCAGTTCTGTTGTGTAAAAGACAGCTTAGGACTTGCTTATGTGGTTCTCGTTCTCCACCCATCTGTAGCTCTGAGAAATGCACATGTAGGTTTTCAAGATGAAAAGTTAAAATTCAGTATTAACATCAGACTTTGAACATTATAATTGTACGTTCACATTAGTCATATATGTTTAATTTTACAGAGCAATATGATTATTATTTTTATTAAATATCAGATGATTGACAAATAGCTTTTATTGGCAAACCCAAATGCACAAAATGCATCATGGAAGCTTTCGAAGCTCAACTGGATTCTTCTTGGGGCAAAAGATTTTGTGGAAGCCCAGGGGCAAAAGGCAATGACAGAAAACTTCCCTTGAGATCCAGATTGCCCTTATCCTGTGCAAACTTAATTGCTCTTTTCCTAGACAGGGAACTGTGCTACTACGTTATAGGTAAATCTTATTCATTGTAATCCAAATGAAAAGTTTTACTTTTTTTTTTTTGAGGTAACAGTCTCAAAGAGTGAAATCCCAAAGCATTAGCTCCCTCTTCCTAAAATGTTCTGTTGCTGGTGGAGTCATTGTGTGCCTGCAAGTTTCCAAGTTATGGAAACTCCAATGGAGGGTCACAGAGTTTTCTTGGCAAGATTTGTTCAGTGGGGCTTTGTCTCTGCCTTCTTCTGAGGTTGAGAGAGTGTGACCTGCCCAAAGTCGCATAGTGGGTTTGTATGAGTAGAGATCCAATCCCTGGTTTCCAGAATTGAAGTCCAGTGCTCAGATCACCACAACATGCTGACTCTACCAGTCTTTTATTGTTCTTTGTCCCTGGTCTCACATGATCAAGAAGAAGAGTAGCATGGAAATCTCTCCAAAACAACTGAACTACAATTGAAACAACATCTGATACAAAACCTATCCCTGTGACTGCCTCTTGTTTTCTCCTCTGTTACGTTTTAAACATCTTTTGCCTGATGAAGAAGTCAAAGTTTGCATAATATATTTTGTATATTTTGCTTGGCCAAGGAAAATATTCTTCGTGGGTTTTGAATTTTGGTGTCTTATGCTGCATGGCCAGTACAGCTACAGAAGATTAAAGTATTTCAAGAAAACTTTATTTTCTAGTTTACTTGCTGGGGAAGACCCATCCACTACTCTTTTTTTAGCAATTTTCCAAAAACCAATGAAATAATTATGACTTGATATCCACCTTTTGTAGAATGTTCTCTTTCTCCCTAACCACTTTTTACTGTAACGTGCTGCAAAGGGACTCCAAAAACAGAAATTTAGAATGTTTTCTTTGAAAACATTTTACAGGCATTAAAGTTCCATTTTCACCTGCCACAAATTTAGTAAAATCTTTACTGTAATACAGACTGTGCTTGGGACACACTTTTTTGTACTTTGATATTTCAGCTAACTTTGAATTGATTGATAACCTATTTCATGAACACAACAGCATATTATTTATCCAGTTTTCCATGACGGAAATAGGTAATTCTTTCCTGTGTGACAAATAATGGATAATTATATACAAGGGACCCTTGGAATATGCTAAAGTTTGGCTCCAGGACCCCTCAAGGATACGAAAATCCATGGATTTTCAAGTCCCATCATACACAGTGGTGGTGTCCCTCATATAAATAGGAAACAACTCAAACAAGTACCAGAGAGAACATGAGGATGTATGAAATGTTAGGCTATAGCAGGGTATGTACACATTAGTGTAGTGCTGGGCAAATTGCAAAATCAAGACTTTGAAGAGGTTTTTTTTAAAAAAAAGATGTGGTTGAATCCATGTATACATAAACTGTGGATACAGAGGGCCAACTGTAGCTTTTGAAATAACATTTTATTTGGAATAAAAAAGTATTATGGAATAAATTATTTGCTTACCCTTGTTATGTTTCTCAGGTTCTCTTTTTAACAGACTGTATATACTTGTATATAAGTCAACCTTAAGTATAAGTCAAAGGCAGGTTTTAGTGCCAAAATTATGGATTCTGATATGATCTGTGGATAAGACAAGGCTCATTCCATGTGGAGGAGATTAGCACCAATGCCAACTCAGGGGTCCAGCCACCCCTGGCTGCCACAGCTATTTTTCTGCCAAGGAATTTAAAAAGTCTGGAAGTAGCCCCACAGCAGAGAAAGTAGAGGGGAGCAGTGTTTATTTTAGGTTCTCCTGGAATGGGCTAAGTGCTTGCCTTTTGCCACTTTACTCAGAGAAGGGTTTGGTTTCTTTTTTGATAAGAGGTAAAGTACAGTAATCACACTGATCCATGGATAAGTCAATCCAGGTTCTCACATTCCAAGTAATTTACCTTATTACCATCTGATACTTATCCATTAGTATATAGGAAGAGTGTATCTCAATCGGTTTTATAGTTGACAGGTGTGATCTTGACCCTTGGATATCAACAGACGGTATCTGAAAAGGAGTTAAATACATCAATGTTCAGTCCGTCAATGATCCAGATCTTTTCTTAGTACATTTCAGGGGATTGTGCTGGAAGACTAACATTCAGAAATTTAAATGGGTCTTGTGAATATAGGCATATCACAGCTAAGAAATCCAGAGGCAAGGCACCGCTTTTTACACATTATTTTTAAACTCAAGTAGTCCCTTTCTGCACCTAATGACAAACTTTGGGTACTAGGTGGCAGCAGCATGAATGCTATAAAACCACAATAAAGAAAGCTTGAGCTAGAAAAGAATGGGATTCACAATAGCCTGTCCTACTGCAGCTGCACATGCCTGCCTACTACAGGCAAAATTAACAGAAGCTGCACCAGAATTCCTTAGCAAGTATGTGTGAACAGTAAACAGAGAGAAAAGACGAAAACAGTTAAGCCTATCTCATGTTTCAATGTATAAATCTGTATGTTTGTCCACCAAAATGAAAAGCAAATTGGAGGATGTTGAAAAGAAAAAGGGTTTTGTTTACTTATGCAACATTTACATGATTTATTTTATTCCATTTCACATGTGCATACTGTTTGGGTTTTTTTATGATGTTGGACCTTATCACTACTCGTTTGATTGTATTTCTGTCTCTGGTACAAAATTTTCTATTATATTAAAGAAGTAACACCCAGGGGCACATCTTCTTTGTTAACTGAGATTAAACCTATAAATAGCTTTTACTTAGTTGTTTATCTAACATACAATTCTCTAAAGAAAATATATTGTTTCTAAAACTCAGTCATAATATTTCTGTCCAGCAGAAGGTGCATTAGGGTATAATAATTGGAAAGAACAAGAAACTTTACAAAAAAACCCAACAAATTTACTCATGTGATTCCTTCCTTTCCAAATGTGGCTACTATGGGACAATTCAAAATATGCAGTAAGGAAGCATTCTTATGAAGAGATGACCATCCCTTTCTGCATTTGGTTTTTTGAAATAATCACAAGATATTAAACAGTTTTAGGTATGACATTCAATTTAGCCTACAGATTCATCGTTAAACCCACCCCCTCTCCAAATCTTGAGCAGTATCTTTTATCATCTTGCTGACACTACGACTAGTCATTTGAGATAAATCTCCATAACCAAATAAGTAATATAATTTGGGCATTATCAAAATCGCCATGCTTTAAATACACTAGAGTTCATCTTTACTCCCATAGGCAGTATTTCCAACTTGGACCAGTTCAACGAATGCCCAGATAGTTTATGAAAATTATTAATCAATTGCATTAACACAGATTGACTGCTGGGGCTTTGAAAGGAGCAATAAAATATCATTACAAAATATCATTTTTCAGTTCTAAACCAACACATCCAAGTCCATTAGTCATAGATTTTTATCTGATACCACATGCTGAAAGTTCAAAGCACAAATTGAATATTAAATTAGGCAATTGACATCATTGTCTTATACACCGCCTCAATACAAAAAAGACAAAGAAAAATGTTGCCATTAATAAATATTCTTGGTCCTGAATATGATGGGAACAATTGTGACATTTTTTAAAATATCAAATAGCTGTCAATATTTGCATATTAGCATATAGGCTGATGGTTAATACGCTTTTCAAAAAATTACCCCGAAGAATACCGTTTTAAAGTTTGGTGAGATGTATTGTCCATAGGCTATACTTCCATCATCCTTGCACTAGACTGGGGTAGGCAATGTGCCTTTTGAGACTGTTTTGAGCCCCCAGTGGTCATTTTTTTCCAAACCAAAATACCCCCCCCCCCCAAACACTCTCTAGGATGTGTGGAGGGCATTTTGTCACGTTTCAACATCCCCATCCCCTGCCATTTCAGTCCCAGGAGAAGCCTTTTTTAAAAAAAAAGTTAATTGATCAGGAAAGACCCATTCCCTGTGGTTAAAAAAGGCCCCTGGTCTGGGCTGGCTTTGCATTAATCAACAACAACAACAACAATATTGTGTGATTGATAAGAACTTGGATCGGACTTTTAGGTGGACATAGGGATGGTAATAATAATAATAATAATAATTGTTACTGTTATTATAAAAACAAACAGGTAATTTCTCTGGTGAGACATAAACGTTGAAACAGGTATCCACCAACATGAAAATTAACATTTGAACATGCATATCTTTTACTCTCAAATTTGTAATTCTCTTTCTGTTCTCAAGTTAGATTTTGCCCTTTTAAAATGGAAATTATGCAAGGATTCTAAGCAAGATCCATAACAGCATAAATATGCCTTGGGTTGTGCGATGTAATTATCTCTGCTTTCAATAATTGTAATACTCACCATAGTTAGTAGTGGTTTTTTTTACTTATGTTGGCAGTGAAGTCAATATATATTTTGCCAGGTTGTCAGTGGGTTTAATTTATCTGTTAATTGTGCTGTCTTTTGTTTGTTTCTACGGTCTCAATTTACTTTCTTGTTTTTTGTGTTATTGTTATAAACCACCTTGAGGGCACTTATGGAGGAGATGCTCAAAGGCAGTATGTAAATAGCTTTATAAATAAATACTTACATTAAAAAAAAGGCCTCTCCTGGATATAAAACTGCAAAGGAAGCTCTGAAACAAAAAATACCCTCACACCACGCATCTGGGGGCATTGGTAGGAATATTTCACCATCTGTTGGGGATAGTAGGGAGATGAAGCCTCACCAAGTTCTCCTGAGGTGAAGTTCATCTGAAATATGAAAGTTGCAAATGGTATAATATCCCCTTCCACAATCTGCCATTTTAGGTATTGTCGAAGGCTTTCATGGCTGGAATCACTAGGTTGTTGTAGGTTTTTCAGGCTATATGGCCATGTTCTAGAATTTTAGGTGTTTGGGATCTCAACTCCCATAGCCCCATTCAATGGTCAAGAGTAGCTGAAAGGGAAGAGGAGAAGGGATTGGAATATGGGTGCTAGGAAATTTGAATATATCATATTTCAATGATGAAAATATGTCATTTCCATCTACCCTTAGAAGGCCTCTACCTATGACTTCCACAACTTGATAAAGTGTGTGGTCAAGCAATATTGTATACTATGCTATGGGTTTTAATAGAAATATCCTGTAAGCATAGAGTCTGTTTCCTTACACAACTTTCTTTTCATCTAAGCCAACCTGTTCAGATAGCTAGCTGGTTACAAAACTTACAACCTCTGCCAGCCTTTTGATTTACCTTCTATAACTTTTCAAACATAGGTTCCAAATGAATAAATATCTGAGCTTTACTGTGGTATCTTTAAGAGCCTATTATTTTAAAGAAAAAATCTTAATGGTATTAGTAGCCTTTTAATTAAGCATCATTATGAAAATTAATAGGTAAGTATTATAAATTCCTAACTAACAAGGGAATTGGATAAAAGCAGGCATATTATTATAAGTAAAAAATATACCACAACAGCAACATGCTGTTGTAATAATGTTTAATATTTAAATATTATTTCTTCAATATGATATGGATTTAATTAACCACTGAGTTAAACACATGGATCTTTGGTGCACAGTATATTTTCTGCTTGTATTTATCATACCGGTTTCCTGCTAAATCAACATTATAATCCTGCTTTCATTTCCCACCAGATGATGAAACACGCCTGGGATAATTATAAACATTACGCATGGGGATTAAATGAACTGAAACCCATATCAAAACAAGGACACTCAAGCAATTTATTTGGTAAGTAATATGTGCTTTTGTGCTTAGCGACATCAACTGATTTGCTGCTCTGAAGTAAGAGATTACATAGAAACATGTGTGCTCTTAACCAGATGTTATGGCTGTCTTTAAATGGTTGATTATTATTAGAAGAAGAAAATACTAAAACAGCATTACTTTGTCACAGTCTTGTCCTTCAGATACAGGAAATATCATGCCATAGCATTCAGTTCTATATTTCTATATCCATACATCCTTGAATCCCATGAGTGAATTAAAATAACAAATAAATGCTATAAAAACATGACAGGTTGAGTATTCTTTATCTTGAAATCCAAAATACCCCAAAATTGTTAATTTGAGTGACTAAAATAAACAACGTTGCTTTCTGTTAGTTCACAGTATACAAACTTGGATTCATGCACAATATTATTTAAAATACAGTGTATAACATTACCTTCAGGCTATGTGTATTAGGTGTTTTTGACACATAAATGATTTTCAGGTTTACAATTGGATCCAATCTCCAAGATATCTTATTATGCAATGCCAGATATTCCTAAATTCAAAACATTTCTTTTCTCAAGCTCTTTGGATAAAAGGCATCAGCCTTAACATGTTGAGGGTGAAATTCTCAAAAAGAAGGAAAGAGCAGACTGTGGAAACTATCAAGGTATCCCCCTTCTAACCTCCACTGGGAAAATCCTCACAATAATCCTTGCAAAACACGTTCTACGTGTCCCAGAAGACACTCTCCCAGAATCCCAGAATGGCTTCCGCCCCTCCAGAGAAACAGTGAACATGATCTTCACTGCACGATTGCTCCAACAAAAATACAGGGAACAAAACCAACCTCTGTACATGGCATTCATTGACTTTGCAAAGGCATTCGGCACAGTGAACCACAGTGCTCTCTGGACCATCCGCTGAAAAATGGGATGCCCTGACAAATTTGTAAACATCCTGCAGCTCCTCCATGATGATATGATGGCAATAGTCTTGGACAGCAATAGCTCTCAAAGTGACCCATTTAAGGTGGAATCAGGTGTCAAACAGGGATGTGTTATTGTCCCAACTTTATTTTCCATTTTCATCACTAAGTAAGGAATTCTTTCATGCTGGTAAACATATGGGTTCACCAGAATAAGAAAAAGATACACGGATGGGAAATACCTCCAAACTGGCACAAAAAGTGATGCACATTTGAGTTCTTTGGAGCTCTTTATTTGGCTGATAAGACTGTACTCTTCATAGAGTAAATTAACCAAAATGCTCTCTAACTTTTGCAGTTCAGGTCTGCTCCTTTATACAAGATCTAACAATGTTCAGTGTACAGGTAAATGATAGTTTCTCATAGAAACATTGATTTTATTGATAATTTATTGATAATTATTTAAATAACTTTATTTGTTGATATAGGTTTATAAAGAACAACAAAACTGTCTCCTTGCGCTGCTGAGTATCTTTTTTGTTCTTCATTTCTCTTTTACCTTTACAGTGGTAGAATCCTAATTGTTGTATTTCTCTCCTCCTTCATTCAACCAAAAATCCAAAGTAGAAATCTTCGCTTGGGTCACACATTCTTGTAAAGCTCTTTATAATCTAAGCCACTTCAGAGAAGAGACCCAAGCTGATACAGTGGTTAAAATATTGAACTCATTCATGATCATTAGATGACCATGGGCCACCTGCTTTGTCTCAGGGTTGCTGTAAGGAGTAAATGGAAAGGTTGAGCCACATATACTGTCATGAAGTATGGCCAAGGTGTGAATTTAGTACAGTAATAGAAATGTAATGAATGCATATCAAATGTAACTAACAAGTAGCCCTGTATCTATTGCACTGGGTGGAGTACTTCCCCTTAGTTTGAACTGTGTTCCTGTCTGCAGTGTGCCAGAGCTGCTCTTTCCTATTACTTGGATCTTTATTGTTCTTTGTTCAGTTGTATCACATCTAACCCAGTTAAAATAGAACAGTAAACAGTTTTTTTTATTTATAATGCTTTGAACTTCAACATTTGCATTCCACTCTGCCTCTCCCACGTCCCCAGGAGATGATTGTGGGTGCTTGTTGTTATTGTCATTGTTGTGTGCTTTTAAGTAGTTTCCAACTTATAGCAACCATATCATGAGGATGTCTTCAACAAGATTTGTTCAGAGATGGGTTGCATTTGCTTCCCTCTCTGACAGTGTATGACTTGCTCAAGGACACCAGTGTCCCGATTCAGACTTCAGCATCCTCACAGACGGTTGTTACAGTGGAAGCATTTAATTAGCTCTTCCAGACAAAGTAGGGTAGTAAATCAAGCATAGGTGCAGGAGACACACTTACCTGGAAGGCATTGTTTGCAAGAGAACACACAGGAGAAGTTAAAGCCAATCCAAAAGTTTGAGAGCCAAACAACATTATCAGCCACTCCAAGATTCCAGGAGTCACACAAGGTGGTTAGCAAGTCTCAAGTCTGGGTTTCAGGTATTGGAATCAGAGGCATGGGAAAACATGCCAACACTGAAGAGTGGTCAGTTATTTCCAGCATAGACCCTTTCTTAAACTGGTCCCTGACCTTGATTAAGAGAGTTTCTCCTTTTGTTTGAAAAGAAGCCTCAGTTAACATTTTTCTGTCTATCAAGACCGCGGGTTTGGGCTCAGCATTGTCATCTGACTGTACTAGCTGGTCTAATCACGACAATGTCTCGTTAATCTCAGATAAGTCCTAACTGTGTGTGTTGAATTTGCCATTTCACAGGATGAATATCATTTTTATCTGGCCTTGTGCCAGGACACTTTGTGGACTTCTATGGCCAAGCAGGGATTTGAACTCCGATCTCCAGATTTATAGTCCAATATTCAAACCACTACAACAGACTGTCTTTCATGACTGCATTTACCAACCACAACCATAAGATTTGAAGCTATATTATTACTATTAACCATAGATAATCTTGGCCATAGTTTATTTGCATTCACATATAATGGTTAATGTCTTCAGAGCATGCTCAATCTTCACTGGGTTGGAGTATGTGGGAGTATTTGTGTATGCCTCTGCCTGTCTTCCTCTTTTATTTTGTCTGTTTCTGCCAGCTGATTTTCTTCCCCGAAATCTTGGGGAAATGTGAAGGGAAGAGGAATTTGGTATGTAATGGAGAAGAGGCATCAATCAGAAAAGGATTAGATTGGGAATATAGGATGAGTGGGAGGGAGTGCTAAGTAAGTGAGCAGGAGATGGGATAAAGTAGGACAACTGAAACATTTATTTTTAAAAGCTCAGATTTTTAAAATTTAAATTGATTTTTTAAAAAGCTGTATATCTCTGTTCTGTTTAATGTGTTGTCAAAGGCTTTAATGGCTGGAATCATTGGATTGCTGTAAGTTTTTTAGGCTGTTTGGCAATATTCCAGAAGCATTTTCTCCTGCCGTTTCACCTGCATCTGTGGCAGGCATCCTCAGAGGTTATGAGGTCTGTTGGAAAATAGGAAAATGGGTTTATATATCTGTGGAATGTCCAGAGTGGGAGAAAGAACTCTTTTCTGTTTGCGGCAGGTGTGAATGTTTCAATTGGCCACCTTGATTAGCATTTAATGGCCTAGCAGTTCTCAAAGTGTGGCTTTTTACTGCCTGGGGGCATCCTTTGTTGTGAGGTGATTAACTGTCCCAGATTGTTTCTGTTCTGTTTGTTTGCTTTTAGAGACAATTAAGAAATGGGATCCTTTACTATGTGAATTGTCCTACTGGAATTGTAAACTGACATTTCGTATTTATAACTTGTGCTGATTTAATATTATAAAACTATTTTAAATCCAATAACACTTCCTTCTGGAAGCTTAATTAGTGCCAAGATTTATTGGTAAATCAAATAACTTTATCATATTTGTGCTCTGCTCATTTTAAATTAGATTAACCTATTTTGCCCTGTAAATGATGCTGTCAAATAAGTATGCTTGTATCTTAAAGGACCTGCCTCCATTTGTTTCATATTACTCAGAAGAATTATGATGTAAGATGTATGTGAATGACCAAAATGGAGACAGATGGTATTTGTCTTCACAAGATATCTAATATATAAATTGTTAAACATCTGTGAAGTTCCACTTAGAGATGCATTTTTCTAGTTCCCACTCATTGACTGAAACAGCAAGTAATTTCATCCACTACAGAAAAAGAAATAGTGGTTTTATTTGATTTGACAAAATGCTACCTTATAGTCAGAACAAACACAGAGACCAACATGATGCATACTTATTAGTAAGTCAGTAGGAGCCATTTCCTTGTGAGTGTACATTGGATAGTACCATCCAGCAAGCTTAGAGAATAAAATTATTTTATTCTCTATAATAAATTATGTCTGATCTTACTGGAATAGGAACATTTTATGCATGGTATTTGCTGAATATGGACAAAGTTCAGCCCTTCCTTCCTTCTGTTATTAAAGATGTAGACCACATTTCCTGTAGGTAAGTGTTGGGCTTGTTTTGCAATGAACATTCAGTGACTGAGAACTTACCCACTTCAGTTAGTCACAGTTCAGTTTATTGTGGATAGAGAGAAAACAGTGTGTTTTACATAGGACATGCCTGAAATGTTCAGTATTTCTGCTTTTATAATTAATTAAACATAAAGGCCATTTATGTTCATTAATGTGCATTTGCTTCAGTATTTCCATATAATTTCTATGCATTCCAATAGGATGCATTCTAGGTAGATTATGCTTTCATAAAAGCACATTTCTATTCTTCTAGGCCTACTAAAAGCTTACATTGCAGGCAAAGTATTTGTGTATGAAAATTCAATATTGTACAGGACTACAACAGTTACCTCATTAATAGATAGTACACTTTCAGTCATAAGGATTGTGCTACTAAGGGAACACTTAAGCTTGAATTAGTAAGGATGAACAAAGTGAATCAGAGTTCAAATACTGAGCCCTTAAAATCGTTGATACAATCCACTTCCTTGTCATTCTAGATACAAAATCATAGCGGTACACTAACATTTAAAATAAATTAACATTACAGCTCAGACATTAGAGAATAAAACTGAACTAGAATTTAAAATCTAGCATGAATAACTTAAGTAGAGCATAGTGTGAACTGATGTAAGATAGATATGAAAGGGAACTGCAAGGGGATGAGAGTAAAGGATGTAGTTTATATGAGCAACTAATGTTCTAAACCAGGTCTGCACAACTCAGCAGTAGTAAAAGGCCAAAATTAAAATAGATTAAACTTCTTTAGGCTACTCCTCTCCTCCTTCCATGCTCAAACTTGATTGGCTGCAACTCCGCACATGCCCACCAGTTCGTCCCGCACCTCTCCCTCCCCCCTCCCAGGATAAGGAGACGTGACTAGAACCTTTGCTCCCTTCTACTGTGAGGATTATATGACGCAGTGGCATCCTCTTCATGTCACCAAAAATCCTTGTGGGAAGGGGCCCACGTTGTGCAGCTGTGCTCTAAACTGTACACTCACTGCTCTTTTATGAAAATTACTTCAGCTACCATCTGGAATTAGAATTACTCTTCATTATATGGATAGAAATGTATAAAAGTCGTTTCACTAGAAACTCATGACACCAACTAGTGAAGAATTACATCAGTAATGGTTTTCATGACTATTTTCAGGTAATATTCAAGGAGCAACAATTGTTGATGCCTTGGACACACTATATATCATGGAAATGAAAGATGAATTTAAAGAAGCCAAAGAATGGGTGGAGAAAAATCTTGATTTCAATGTGGTGAGTATTGCTCTTTTGGACCTTCTATATGACTATGATCTAAGTTTTAAGCTTTTTCATGAGGAAGAACAGACATGTTTTCTGCCAATTAAATGATTGATATTTCATGTACAGTGATACTAACGAGCAACCCAACGTATGAGTTTTTCGAGATACAAGTGGTCATCTGGTTTGTTTTTCCCTTCAATATATGAGCGTAGATCTGACTTACGAACCCAGAAAAGCAAGGGACAGGGCTCATTGCAAAGGCCCACTCCCTCTCCCCCACCACCAGGCCACCCTGGGAAGTGGCCCCATGACCCAGGATGGGTTTTCACCATGGCCGCCATCTTTAAAGCAGGAAGGACTCTGGCTTCACAATAGCAACCCTCCCTTTCAGCTCTTCCGCATGGGGCGCAGAGTGGGAAAATTAGTCCCTCCGGCTCCACAGAGAGAGAGAGAGCCACCCCAGGCATGGGAGGGGAGGGGGCTCTTTAACTTGCTGTGTCCAGGCCAACTTTCTTAGGTATCTGAGGGCAGGGACCGTGACCCAGCTGGATGCCCCCTTCCCCGAGGGCCCCTTGGGACTATAAAGGTGTCATGGGTGCTCTGCAGAGGGTTACCCTCACCAAGGCAGTGATACATTTTGTCCTGTAAGACGGAAAGAGGCAGTGGAGAAGGAGGCAGCCTCAGCAGGAAGATAGCATGGGGGGGGGGGGAATCTATCTGCGTTGGTTGTACAGCAGCCAGAAGGCAAGCCGTCAGCTGTGGCCCAGGCTGGTGCAGTCCACTAGTTGGGAAAATGTGCCTGCTGGATGCATTCTCTCCCCTGGCTCTTCCTCCTCTGTCTGGATAAACTTTAGGTTCCCTTCCTGTGTCTTTCTCTTTGCCAGCCTACCAGGAGCAACTCTTCCAGCAGATCCCAATAAAAGCATGTCAGTGGGATAGATTGAGAGGGAAGAGTATAGGTTGAAGGGAAGCCTGGGGATGTCTTTCTGTTTTGTGTTCCTCTTTTCTTGCTCCTCAGTGTCTCCTTTAAAGTTGACTTTTCTTTGGTTATTGTTCCATGTGAGTGTGTTGGTTTTGCTTTACTGTTACACAGGCCAATAAACATTTTGTTGCCTCAAATGTGCTTCCTTGCTGCAGTGGCTAGATGAAACCAAGCACTTACCTATCTCTGAACATTTTTCCTTACCAATGTTCATAATAGTGTAATGTTTTGAATATGATCTGACTATTTAAATAAAGGTTAGCGTTTCTAACATCAGAAATAGAAGTAGTCTCTGTTTAAGTGGATCTTTTTACTGATGGAATTCATGATGTGTATTTTAAAACACATAACAAAAATGGGGGGAGGGCAGAATGGAAAATTTCACTTTGAGATAAGAGTGATTTGAGTTAAGAGCTCGGTCACAGAACAAATTAAACTCCTAACTCTAGGTGTCACTTTATATGTGTTTTTCTACTCTTCATATGAAGAGAATACTCAACTGAATTCTGCACTACCCAACACAAAAATGCACATCTACATCCCATTTTTTCACGAGTACCTGTTCAGAGTGGCAATTTTTAGGAACTGAAACAATATAAGAATTGTCTCAGATTTTGAGATAAGTGTGGATATAAAGTTGAAAAGTTGTGATCAGTTCCCACCAAGGCAAAAAACAATTAGTTGTTTAAAGTTGCAGAGTTTTTTCTTGCTGAAGTTTCAAATTAGATTTACTACCATCTTTGTCAGCTCATAACAACTAATTGCAGGAAATCCTTTGATGTAGAATTACAACGGTGTCACCTCTCTTCAATCTGTTTCCTGCATAATGTTTCATGGAAACAAATCTTTCTGCAAAGATTGTTTGTAATGTCACTGTGGAATTAGAATTTAGAATTATCTAAACTTTGTCCCAAAGTCTGTATGTGTCTAATACTGAGATCTTACACACATCTTCTCAGAAACAATTCCCTGAATTCTGTGTGATTCAAATTCACAAAAATACCTTTTGGATTTCTGCCAAAGTTTAAGTCTTGGCTGCTTAATGTGATATTATCCAAGGGAACATCCAAAGAACTAATCTCTAATTTTAATCCATCTATGTAAATGTTCTTTATATGTATCCTGTGCTTTATCATGGAATCTCAGACCTGCATACAAGAAAGACAATTAAGAACAGTTGCAGATTAAAAGACTACATTATTTAAACAAGGTATAGATATTAAACATAGCAACATTTAACCCCCTCTCCCCTTTAAAAACAGTTCAAACCATGTACATGTATGGTTTATATTAAAATAAAATAGTTCCTGAAGACTTTAATTAAAAAAACACATTTTGTCTTGATACCAGATGGAAAACTAACATTATCACTGTTGTGGACTTCAGATGAATTCCACTGAAACTTGAGAAGGTTGTCTCCCATTTCATATTGTAATGCATTTAGTTTTTGCAAATACTTGTAAGGTATCATTATAGCAATCCCACGAATAGCATAAGCAATTCGAGGTACAGCATTCATTTTCATTATGTTTACTCTGTCCCACAGACTCATCTGTAAGCCTACACATCTCTATCAATCATACACAATATCTTTTTTCAACTTACTTAAGATTACACTTTTGAGATAAGTACCTAGGGATAATTATACACAAATAAATAATTTAATTTGGACAACATTAGAATGGCGAAGCTTTACATACCCTAGAGTCTGCCTTGTTTCCCTCTGGCAGTATATCTGACTTGGACCATTTAATTGAACACCCAGATATTTTATCAAAATTATTAACAGGGATCAATTACTGGGGCTTTAGAATTGCAATAGTCTAATCAGAAAGCTACCAGTACATGGACTATTGTGGCTAAATCATCCTCATCCAAGAAAGGTCTAAGCTGGCACATGAGTCAGAGCTGGTGTCAAGCATTCTGTGCCATGGAGTTCACTCGGTTCTGCAGTGACACATTCCATCTAGAGTTCTCCCAAGCTGCACTTCTGGTTCTTCAAGGAGAGTTCAGACTCATTCAGAGCAAGTTGCTTATACTAATAACACTATAATAACCCACCCTATCTCCTCGAGGGGACTCAAGGTAGTTCCCAACTTATCAATTCCCCAGGCGTGAGAAGCAACAATCCACAGAGCCTCCATCTTATTGAAACTCACCTTCAATTTACTGATGATAATCCAGGCCATTAGAGCATCCAGGCTCTACTCCAGCACCTGCACAGGCCCAGCTGACTCCAACAATTGAAATTTCTCATGGCACCCAGCCCCATAACTCCTAACGATTCAGTGGGTTCCCATGGCTGAACATGGATTCAAACCCTTATATCCAGAGTTGTAGTCCAATATTCAAACCACTACATCAAAATGACTCATCCCGCTCCTCAGCCATTGACTGTATCCACTACCAACTAACTAATATCAACTGTCATTCACTTGCCTTATTCAAATCCCTTCCTATCACCATGCACTCTTAACATTCCATTCACTTCCCTCTCATCAACTCCTTACCTGATTGCCTATATTATTCAATATATATCAAAACCAAATGATCTTAATATAAAATATTTTGTACAAAGTCTGTGACATCACGCCAATCAAGTCAAGCATTTTGTCCACTTTGTCAATCCACAGTAACTGAGACTGATCCCAAAAAACTTGACCACACAGAACACTTATGAGAAAATACAAGCAATTTTCTCCTTGAAGTGCCTGGCAAATGTATCACAGGAGGCAACTGAAAGCTACACTGCTGTTTTCTCTTAATCTGATCTCAACAGATTCCTCACAACATGGAATAACGCTACTAGACTACATGTTGAGATATAGTAATGAATGCATTGTATGACTGTTTGAAAACTCACTGTCACATAATAGGCACAACTGAGTTTTTGTTTACTGTATCTTCTATTACCTATGCGACTTGCATTTTAGCCATTGACTAGCCCATTTGATTGCCTGTATGTCTTCTGTATATCAAGTTGAATTATGTGTTTCACAACAGTGGATTGGATACCTAGGAGCAATTGCCTTAATGGCAATCTCCATCCCATTGTTCTATAATGGCAGCATTAAGACAACTTAATTGCAAGTTGCTAAGCCTACATTATACCCATTGAGTCATTGAATTTATTTAATTTTTGACTTACTGGTATGTAGTTGATTCAGTGGGTCCATACTAGTTGGGAATAGCAATTGGGTTTAGCCCAAAATGTTTAAATGTCTTGCTTGTGGAGAAGAGCAAGCCACAGACCACTTACTGCAATTCAGCCTGAGCCCTGCCACATGCACAATGGAGAACCTTCTTAGAGCGACACCAGAGGCACTCAGAGTGGCCAGCTTCTGGTCAAATGAATTTTAGCAGAATGCCAAGTTTTTAACTTTATGGTTTTTTTAATACATTATAACTGTACTCTCAGTTTGCTTCTGATACGATAAAAAAACCTTAGGTTTTGGTTCTTTATGCATTGTTCTCTGATTTACTGAGGAAACACCATGAGGGTTAACAACAACAACAACACCGCCATGAGTCGCCCTTATGGGCTGAGAATGGCGGTTAATAAGTGCATCAAATAAATAAATCAAATAAATAAATAATTTCTAGACCACTGTCTTTCCCCAGAGGGACGTATTACCATTGTGTTCTGTTTTAAGCTTCCCAAAATGTGTATCGGGTCTGAATAGTGTAATGGAAGAGTAGTTGTAGAGCAGTGGTTCTCAACCTGGGGTCCCCAGATGTTTTTGGCCTTCAACTCCCAGAAATCCTAACAGCTGGTAAACTGGCTGGGATTTCTGGGAGTTGTAGGCCAAAAACATCTGGGGACCCAAGGTTGAGAACCACTGTTGTAGAGGGAGACTGCATTATCTCTCACAGTTATCATGCTATGGCTTTAGAATATGCCTCTTGTTTCAGATACTTGAATTGATCTCTTGCATGTGTCAAGGCAACAAAATTTGGATATCATCAACTCATTAAATCTGAGCAGTGGTCATCCACTGGCAGAGTAAGGTTCAGCAGAAGCTAATTCCCCCTCCTAGTCTAAGCCCTAATGGATTCCCAGCCCTGAAGGGCTGGGATATTGAGTAGTGACAGTTTTCTGGCAACAATGGGGAGAGAAGAAGAAAAATCTGTTGTGATTACCAGTCAAATATTTGATTTAACCCTCATAGTTTTAGGCCCAATAAATATTGACATTCATGAACATTAAACAGTCCCCAAGTGATAGAAGGGAATTGATGAGAAGAAGTATTTCTAAATTAGCTTAAGAAGTAGAATTTGGCAACCTTAAAATACTTTCATTAAGGGTATTATATGAAAACATTGTCATTCTGTAATGTACTTTTATTAGTGATAACTACTTGAGCAAGTTATTTAAAAGAATGTATACCTCCAGAGCAGGGCTGGTTTTGTGGGCCCCAAGGATCAAAACAATGGGGGGGGGAGGGGTGTTGTTGTTGTTGTCCTCAAATGCTGTCTAGGAGGCAGCATAGGCATTTTTGCCACTCCCTCCTCAGAGTCATTTTAGATTTAGGATAATCTTTTTTTCTAAAAACAGAAAGGTTACAGGAAGTGACTTCTGTTCTCTTTTTTGTTGCCAAGAAAGGCTTATTCTGGAATAAATGGTCCCATTGAGGCTTGAAACATAGCAGTGATACTTCCATACCCCATAGGAGACTTTTGAGGACAAAACGTCTGTATTTTTGTTCTGTTTAGTTTGGGATGCCACTGTACAAGGTCTCCTGAATAGGCCATTCCTGTGCTGTGGCCTGCATACTGGTAGATAGGCATAATTTTCCACTTGTGATCTAGTTTGCATTTTAATTATCAAATTATTTTTGTGTACACCATATATCCCATTTCAAATTTTGCACATGATCATCAGATTAAAAGAAATACATTTTGTAGACATGCACAAATTTAACTTTGCTTCAAAGCCTCTTCCAACTGTTTACAAAAAAAGACCAGTTTATTTCTTTAGTTTATTGAAATGGCTTTGGTGATTGAAAAAAAGTCTAAAATATTCCCAAGTGAGGAAATAGATGAATGCTGTCAAGCCAAGAATGCCAGTAGTCAGTCTGGGTCTGACTATGATGGGAAGCTTGCAGATGAAAGAAGTTTGGGAGCACAATAAACTTACACCTGAAAATTCCTTGTTTTCCCTTTTCCCTACCCAGTACACTTTTTTGTGTGTGCAGATTGTAAACCTGCAAGCACAAATTATTTGGTTTCTTCTAGCATGTAAGCAATTCCAAAAGCCTGCAGGGAATCAATTCTTTACATAAATAAAGCAAATTGTCATTACTCATGCCTGGCACAACATACAACTGGCTGATGGACACAAGTGAGACTTGTGAAAAGGAGGCTCCAGCTAATGCTGTCTAAACTGAAGGGAAAGATCCTGATCCAAACTGGGTTTATCAATTCATGAGTGTAAATGACTATCCTCTTCTCTTCCCCCTTCTAGTATGGCTATTCTATATTTGTATTTAATAATTAAAATATTTATTTTGTGCATTATACCTGAGTTTACATACAAAAAAATAAAAATGAAATGTTTGATATTATTTAAAACAGTATAATTGATTTAAAGACTAAAAGCACATTAAACCACTCAGAATAGGACAATTTAAAAGCAGTTAAAACAATTTCAAACTATTTGCATGTGCAAATTTGGGTGAAAGCAATCATGTTCCAAAAGCTTTAGTAAGCAACCATGTTATTATTTCTTAGTGCCAGAATTACAGCATTTTTGGCACAGTATAATCCACAGTAGACAAGGCCCTTCCATGTCCTCCCACTGCATATTTTCCCAACTGTTGAGCCTCAACGCGATGCATACCTCAGTCAGATGTATATCAGGAAAGGTGCTCTGCTGGTTATACTGAAATCTTCTCATTCTAGATCCGCCGCCTCTCCAACATTTTCCTTAATTCATACAGAGGTAATTGTTGGTAATGAAAATAAGAATTCTTCATGGTACAATCCTTCTTAAAATTGGTGGCTCCATTGCATTTTTAGCTCCTTTTTATTATGTGGCATATTGATTTGCAGCTTTTTGTCATATATTTCATGCTTTACCTTGGACTTCTGTAGATCTTTATAATGGTTCAGAAGTTACCTGACAGGAGAAAGAACTTTTAAACATATTCTGGTACATCATTAATAATAATCCTCTTATAATGAATTCTAATACAGTTTTCATTAAACTCCCCATTCCTCCTCCACCACTCCATTCACCTGTGTGATGCAGATTGGCTTCCTGGATGTCAGGGTAAAGACTTTTCAGCTGTTCTCCAAATCTCTCTCATCCACATGCTTTCCCAGGCTGGTGCTAGCTTGCCATAATGAGCTTAAGGATAACTATCCTATTAAAGACAGGGCTTTCAAATCTATACTGAATACAATCTCTTGCTCCATTTGTTCCACATGCATCAGTGGATTGTATAACATACTCTGCAAGAGTTGTGATTTGAGCAGTTGTTAGTTTCAGCACATCTAGTAGAAGCTTATTTGGGGCTGATATTTTTAAATGATAGAATATTCAGATGGTTTCATATCTGAGTAATTCATTGCTCATTTAGTGTATGATAAGGCACAGTGTTCATTTTCACAAAATCCCTTTGCATTTTTCTCTCCACATTAAAGCTAACTTTGCCTTTTGGAAGGATCAGTATTCTGTCTAGTAAAAACAGCTTTTTGCTTTGAAGCATCTGAACATTGCTAAATCGGAAAGTAATTTAAGGGTCAGTTTGCCAATGTGAACATTGTGTGTGGTGTGTGTGTGTGTGTTAAAAATGAGGTGTTGATAAAGAAAAAAGGCTGTTTCCTGCAGAACCCATATTGGAACTTATTCCACAGTTCCCAGGTTCTTCCAGGAAAAGCCATTCCCGTGGCTGCAATCCTCATCAAGGTGTTGTTTTCAATAGAATGAGGGGAATGGTGAAGGATCTGGACACCAAGCCTCATGTCCAACTGTTCAAAGACATGTATTTTTATTTTGAAGAAAGGACAATAAAAGGGAGAAATGCTAATGATCTTAAAATATCTGAAATACTGTCAGTCAGAAGATGGAGTATATTTGTTTCATGTTACCAAGTGCAGGACTAGAAGCAAGGGGGCAAACTGAAGAGCCCAAATCTTACTAGCTTCCAAATGAAGATAGCGTTCCCCAGCAGTGGTGGGGCTGAAACTGCCTTGCAGGAGATATGTTCTCATTTACAGAGAGCATTTAAACAAAACATTTGGTCACCATATCTTGGGAATGCTGTAGCTGCATCCTGCATTGCAGAATTTGCATTGGGCAAAAGGTTGGATGAAATTATTTCCAATATCATATCAACAGGCTGATGGAATTTATGATATATGGTTTGATTTTATGACATATTTCAACACAACACTAAAATGAGCCCTCCACAGTCCCACTGAGATTTATTTATGGAAGAACCTGTGTAATCAATTAATACTTTTAAAGTTTAAAATGCATACTAATCACATAAATTCAATTTGGATTACCTTGTATATCTTTGGGATTGGTGCCATTCAGCATTAACTGCTGTCTGGCCTTCCTGGTTTACACTAATTGCTCTTTGTTGTTTTCTAATAAATTTTGTACTCCTGATAGAAAAGAATTCAAAATAGAATGGAAAGGAAGAATTCAAAGTAACTAGATTACTTTCTTTGATACATACCACATTTCCAACCATGATTACAAAACTGAAATATAGTATTTTTATGTTAGAGCTATACAAGAAAGCTATACAAAGATGTATTATGAACCTATTATTGACATTTGGTTAACATTTTCATGTTGAAAATTAACTTGAAACCCTTAATGTATTTGTATTTCTAGAATGCAGAAGTCTCTGTTTTTGAAGTGAACATTCGTTTTGTTGGTGGGCTGCTTTCAGCATATTATCTTTCTGGAGAAGAGGTAAGATCATACATAGTGAACTAACATTGCTGCAGAGGTACAGACTAAAGTCCAAAGTTCTGTGTGTAGACTGGAAAACAGCCAATAATATGTCCTTGACAGACTGGTTGGAAAAATACTGCTGCTCATAGCAGTTACTAGAGTTATATAATTTGGAAGAGATTACCTGTAAATCTGCTTTTCAGGGAAGAAGATGTGTTCCCAGTTTATATCTGCTTAGGAAAACAAACAAAAATCTGAAATCCACAACATAAGAAGTTAGCATAGGACATTGGATAAGTTCCTAGTGTTGGGTCCAACACTCAAAGGGTAGCACAACCATAGATTAACTGAATATGATAATAATTCTTCATGATGAACATTCAGAACATGCAGTATAACCTTCCCAGTTAAGTGAGAACCTTGCTTAATAATATAGTAGTTTCCCATCTGCTGATAGATTTAATTGATTTTTTTTTAAACTAGAATAGGAACATTAAAACATCATCTGGCAGCCTGTGCCTTGGAAGAGCTTCTGGGAATAGGTTGAACCACATGCTTTTTCTGAATATGTAAATCTACTTCCAAGGATTGTTGTTCTGAGTTGTTACATTCTACTCTTACAGGTGTTTGTGCTCAGTTACTTTTATCAGAGTCTGTGGGTCTGCATAATTCCTTCCCTTTCATGAAAATTCCCACCACTTGATTTTGATGTAGCAGCTGATAAATGCTTGCCATAAATTGGGGAATGTGAAGGCATTCTTAAGCTCTGCTGAGTTTACATTCAATCTTATTCTGATAAGGGGGGAAACTGGGGGAAGAGGATTTATAGTCTCTTGGGGCTCCTCCACACAGCCCTATAACCCAGAATCTCAAGGCAAAAAATCTCACAATATCTCCTTTGAACTGGATTATCTACATCCACACTGAGATAATGTAGGATTTTCTACCTTGATATTTCAGGGCTGTGTGGAAGGGTCCTTGATCTTCTCTTAGGGCCCTTCCACACAGCCCTATATCCCAGAATATCAAGGCAGTAAATCCCACAATATCCACTTTGAACTGGGTTATCTGAGTCCACACTCAGATAATGTGGGATTTTCTGCCATGATATTCTGGCATGTAGGGCTGTGTGGAAAAGCCCTATAATACTTAATTCTACTTAAAGACTACAGTCTGGCTCCACCAGTCATAAGTGCTTTAAAATAATTTCCCCAATATAGCTGGTCTTTTATTGTCTTAATTATGGAAAGTATTTTCTGCTGTGTGTAAGGATCATACAATTTGCTCTGAAATCCCAGGATTCGTAGTATCAACAAGGAAGTAAGGAAGTATTCCCAAACTAGTTGTGTGTTCATTATTCCTGTGAATGATCTGGCATCATCTTTTAAAAATTGTTTCAGATTGATAATTTTTATGGATGGTTCTGATTTACCAATGGGAGAGGAGAATCTCCTTTGCTCCCAAAATATTTCTGTGTAAAATCCCTGAAACATTTAAGATGAGAATGCCTCATTACTACATTCCTACATATGCATCATTGTTTGTGCAAGAATGCGGTATGTTTTCAAACTGATTATTGTTTAAACTCTGAAGATTTTTATAAAACAAAATTAGAAGCAACACAACTTGTAATCTGAATATGAAAATGTATTTATATTATCACAGCATATGTTTAGTCTGCTCAAGTGATACCATTCTGCTCAGGTGATATAATAAATTACGTTAATTAATTTAAGTTTAATTTTTATCATTTACTACTTAGCTTTTATTACTGATTAGAATAGAATGGTTAAATTGCAGTTTGGTTTCCATTTCTAGAAGTATAATTGCACGTTATCGAAACAAGATTTTTGTCATCTGATACTAATGTGTAGAATATAGCCACTCTTTCTAGTCATGAAATGCCATGTCTGGCTTGGATGGAAAGAATAATGAGCTTTCAAAACAGCATATGAGCTTCCATTTAAAAAATCCTACTTGTCCTTTATGAAAAGGTCAAGTTTATCAGCCTTGCTAATATCACAAGTGGTGTGCTTAATGGCACGTGATAACTATTAATACCTAGCTCTGATTAAATATTTTAATAATTACAATTAACAATTACTTATTTTATAGGAGTCAATGGGAAACACCTTTAAAATAAAATGACAGTGTAAATAGTTAAAAGCAAAGGTGTTGATGTAAGTTGGTTTTTGTTATTTATTTTCTGGTTTTCACCTAAAACCTTTACCTAAGGCAGTTTATAGCACATTGAATCATTCGAATGAACACTGTAAATTATAAATATAGGTAGAGTTTCCCTTACCCCAAACATTTGTGGCTAGAAATGGTTTGGATATTGAATGTTTTTTTTTAATTTAGTAATAGCTGTGTGTGTGTGTGTGTGTGTATACACACACACACACATACATAAACACACACACATAATGAGATAACTTGGAGATAGAACCCAAGTCTAAACATGAATTTCATTTATGTTTCACATATGCAAAGTTTATACAGACTAAACCATCAGAAAGCAAAGATGTCACCCTCTCAGCCACCTATGTGGAGAGTTTCACAATTTGGGGTATTTGGGATCTTAAAATTCTGGATAAAGATTGCTCAACCTGTTGAAGGCTTGTTCGAATATAATGTTAATTGTCAGAGTGAGGACAACTGGTAGGGGTTGGCCCAATAAGCCTATTTTGCAGAAAACACCATCTAACAATTAGTCTTCCTGCCCAAACCTACTCCAGTAAATGCTCATTTTATTCTTTTAGTTTAATTTAATTTTGTAAATTTGTAATATTTGATCACTGTTCAAAGAGGCTATGTTTTACAAGAATGAGACGCCAAACCAGTCTAAGAAGAGTTGAGAGTTCAGATCCCTGTGTGTGTGTGTGTGTGTGTGTGTGTGTGTGTGTGTGTGGTTGTTGTT
Organism: Anolis sagrei; assembly: GCF_037176765.1. Classification (NCBI taxonomy): domain Eukaryota; kingdom Metazoa; phylum Chordata; class Lepidosauria; order Squamata; family Anolidae; genus Anolis; species Anolis sagrei. Next base: position 88,683,604 of record NC_090021.1, read on the forward strand.
GTTGTTGTTGTTGTTGTTGTTGTTAGGAATCAAGAGCTGTTCGGCTCAAAAATAACCCTCACTTGGGGGTGATTCCACAAAATGTAGCAGAGTGCCAGAAACACCATACGTAACCAGAAGAAGCTTACGTGTAGAAAGCAAGGATTAGTTTTCATTTAGCAGGATAGAACAGGATTGCAGATCCACAACTTCATAGGTTCTAAAAATAATATGTTTACTAAAGTCAAAATAAATCCATTCTGGATAGGAAAGGTTCTTGGAACTAACTAGCTTCACTGAGCTATCTTCTAAGGAAAAGGAAAAATAACAAAATAGCCATGCATCTACATCTTGCCTGGGGAATGGCAAGATGCCTCCTCACTCAAGAAGAACAAAAGAAGAGGAGAGGCCAAAAATGGAGAATTGACCACATGGGTTCACCAGGGCAATAAAAATACCTTTAAAGAGGAAATTATGTCTTCCCTGAAGATACCACATTACTAAGTATTCAAAGGGGGAGGAGATAGTGGCATGGAGGATAAGTAAGACAACCCCCCTTCTAAGCCCCTTCTTGAGATAGGCATGCACAGGGAATTTTGGGGAAGGAATCCCTCATTCTAATCTATCTAGGCTAACTATTCATTGAGGGCTGGAGACTTGTGCAGTCAGGGATGAAACCCAACATATATGATACTTTGTACATACATGGGTCATTTCTTAACCCACTGAATACCATAAATGGTGATCTTAATTCTCACTCGGTCTTTATATTGTTCATATGAGTTATCATAAAAGAGAAAAAGAATAAACTTTTGCTGAGAGAGATGGTAGGGTCTCTCATTCAGGACATAGTCAAAAAAAGGCTGGGCATCTATGTACTGGGAATGCTTTGGTAGTCTATGAGGTCACTTTCAATTCCGTGACTTTATGATAGTTTTCTTAAAGAAATGACAACCTTAAAGAAATCTTTTACTGCAAGTATTTACAAGCACTGTAAAATGAAGCAAAGGAATTTGATTGGAATATTAGAAAATGAATGTACATCTCATCTGATTTGAGGGATGTTTCAGCTGCTGCCAAAAATAAGTAGTGCACAGAATAAATGGAATGCAAATATTCATCTTTGTCAGAGATGATAAAATTAAATATTTATATACCATAACATATTCAGCATTTGCCACAGTTAAAACAAATGGTAATAAATGGCTTTTCCAGCTCTCCTGTGTGGTGGTGTGCTGCTGTTAGTGTGCTCTATCACTGGCCCCATAACAGGCATATAAGAATTATGGAAGCTTAAGCAGGAAAGTATCACTTCCCCCCCCCCCCCCAAAATATCTTTTACAGACATAGTATATGAAATGATGAATAAGGCATAGAATTATTTGCTTCATTGGATATTTACTGTTATCAGTGGCTAGTAAACAAGAAAGCTCTATGTTACCTTTTGGGGTAGTATTTAGAACCTGAAATGGAGATAAGAGACAGTCATACTGAACTGAACTAGGACCAAAATTTATTCAGTTAATGGCAAAATACGAGCAGTGAATGAAAGGATAAATGGACAGTCTGTTCATTCAGTTTTTGAATAAAAAAAATTCACCTGAGGGCCCTTCCACACAGCCCTATATCCCAGGCATATCAAGGCAGAAAATCCCACAATATCTGCTTTGAGCTGGGTTATCTGAGTCCACACTCAGATAATGTGGGATTTTCTGCCTTGATATTCTGGGCTATAGGGCAGTGTGGAAGGGCCCTGAGAGAAAGACAGGTAGGATAATGTTCCTGCTATTTGTCAAGGTTCAGCCTTTTTTTTTTTTACACTTCATTTTGAAAAGTGTGGCTTTATTCTAAATATCATAATTATTCAACTGTTCTGGTTCCATCTGCCTGCTTAAATACTGCCTATTTTTTGTTTCTTTGTTTCATATTTTTACAGGTTGCTTAAATTTAGCGTTCTATTGTAAATTGTAAATTTGTAAAGACATTTGTCAAGATTCTTTTTGCCTTTCCTGCAAATTGTTTTGCCTCCTGCTCCACCCACCCCCAAATATAACAAGCCCTATTGTAACATGCTGTGCTTGGGAATTCTTAGCATAAACATATTTCTCTCATTGTTGAATCTGTCTTATAGAATGACCTCAAGAGCTGATGAAGTCGTTATAAAACAATGAATTCTACATGCCGCAGTCTGGTGGTTTACTGTATAACTTCTGATCCGAGTTTAATTCATATATCTAGGCTGAATCAGAAACTTTGTTATCACATGATCATTGCTTATTATAATTTTACAGATATCACTTGACAGTTGCTTATTATAACTTTACAGATATTTCGAACGAAAGCAGTGGAACTAGGAGAGAAGCTGCTTCCAGCCTTTAACACTCCCACAGGAATTCCTTGGGCATTACTAAATATCAAAAGGTAACAAGTTCCAAATTCCAAGTAAAATAACTTCTATCTATTTAGCTCAGCATTTAAAACTGACACGCTTTCCTGTATTGTCTCACCAATTGTATTCCCTTTCCTCAAAAGTCTGAATCAGCATTGCTTTTTCTCCTTTTGCCTTATATTATTGTTGCAAGTTGTCTGCATTGTTTCCACTTTTTGTTCTCACTATTGATGGTACAGTAGAGTCTCGCTTATCCAACCTTCACTCATCCAATGTTCTGTATTATCCAACTCAGCCTGCCTCCCACCCGGATCCACAGCTGTTTCAATACATTGCAATGTGTTGGTACTAAATTCATAAATACAGTACAATACCATGTATTGAACTACTTTTTCTGACGATTTGTAGTCAAACATGATGCTTGGTGCTTAATTTGTAAAATCATAAAGTAATTTGACATTTAATAGGCTTTTCCTTAATCCCTCCTTATTATCCAACATTTTCACTTATTAAACATTCTGCCAGCTCATTTATGTTGGATAAACGAGACTCTACTGTATTTATTTTTTTACTTGTCACACTGTGCTCTGAAATTCTATAACAAGATAGTAAATGAACCTTATCATAGGGGTGTTGTGTGTTTTCCGGGCTATGGCCATCTTCTAGCAGCATTTTCTCCTGATGTTTTGCCTGTATCTGTGGTTGGCATCTTCAGAGGATCTAACCCTATCATAGTATTCTAAGCTGAATGTTTACCACCCAAAATTTATCCTTAGACGTTTTGGTTCAGGTATGTCTTGTATGAACAAAGTTAATGTATTGGCAGCTGTAGAGACTTAGGGGAATGAAATCTGGCTTTGAGAGAGGCAGAATAATCTTCAGGCCGCTGCCTCAATTAAATGTAACACGCTGCCACCAATTAATAATATTCTGAGGAGTTTTTACTATGGAATCAGGCTACCACCAAAGACAAAAGGGGTTTTAGGTTTTTGTTTGACCAGTGTATTGAAAGCAAGCTGGTTTGTGCTGAATTTGAACTCAGGGCGCAGAACTCTGAGGTGGATATTAGGGCTGGGCGGTTTCGTTTTGTAATTTCGTAATTCGTTAAAAATTCTTTTTTTTTATAACGAAGCGATAACGAACCATTCAGGTGATTATACAATTAAGCCTTGATCTTTTTCAAGGCACAAGAAAAGAATGTGCAACTTTTCTACTTTAGATGGGGCAACGGCTTATATGCATTAAATTACCAAATCTTCTCACATAGTGCCAGCCTTCTTGTTCCTCCAGCGTGCCATTTGCCTAGTTTCTGTTTAATGTGTCATTCTTCATTGTAATATTAGAGAACCTTGTATGAGCAGGAAAAGTATAAACAAAAGCTGTTGCCCCATATTGGATATCCAATACTGAGAAAGTAGAAAGAAAACTGTGAAAAATGCATGATACAGCACAACTGCTACCCACCAGAAACAGACTTCGGTTACGGTAAATTAAGATACCACTGCTTAGCTAGACTTCTGTTTCAGCAAATTAAGATACTTCCATCACAATAAATTGTATAGCAAGGTAAAAGTCAAGAACTTGTCTTCCACAGAATTACTATCATGTATTGATAGAATTAAAAACATACCACTTTGTCAAGATTAATTTAATAAAGAGGATTATATATCATGGAAGCATAAGATGTCAGTTATAAATTAGTCATAATGAAAGTCATAGCTGTAAGCATAGTGATAGACTATTCATATTACACAACTAACATTCTTGCAACTTCTGCATTAAGGAAAGTTTATTGGGTGACAGGCAAAAACATTGATGAATATACATAATTAGGAACATAAAAATTGCCATATTGGGCCATGAAAGAAGCTCCACAAGGTATAAAATCAACTTGCATGATAAAGTGTTATTGCATAATGGAAAATGGCAGGCATTGCTGGTGCACTTGAAAGATTTCTTCTATAAATTATACAGAGATTTGCAAAGTGATATATTGTATTAGCCATTTATCTTGAACCATGCAAAGTTTAGTTTAAGAATCATAAGGTTGTATTACCTGATGTAAAAAAAAGTATTTTTTTATTCAACTTCTAAGTTAGATGAAGTACAGAACAGTGTTTTTCTAACACATGCATCAACACTGTCTTAGATAGAGCAGGGTTTGGAGATAAAAAGGCTCACTTTATAAGTATTTTCCTCTTCCTGGATAAGTTCTTGAACACTTACACTGTCTGACACAAACATTTATATAACATAGTTATGTCAGCCTTCCCCATACTAGTGTATCCATTTGACCAACCAACCAAACTACCCGAGTCACTGAGTTTATATATTTCGGTGTAGTTTGATATCTTTTGAGTACATCTTAATTTTTTTTTGGGGGGGGGGGGTGTCACATGTTTATTGGTCACTCTTCAACCCAAGCTTAGAAAATCACAATGAAATAAAAACTATTAACCAGTTTGAGGTCTTTTGTAATCTTGCATTTCCATTTCCATCATGTCCTAGACATATTGTATGAATCTTTAGTGATATCCTGTGGCTTTAGAAAAATTCTGAGATATTACAATGATATGTCATTAATTCTCCTCCATACTTGCTCCTCTTGCCCCATATTTGAAATACCTCTTTCATGCAAATCTTAGATTTTTTCCCATCTTTATGGCATGGTTCACCATGCTTGTTTATTTGAAATGGGCAATGTACCTTGATGCCAGGGCTTCTGAAATCTTGCAGTTCCTACCTTGAAATGAAAAATGCTAAGTGAAAACTTCTGGGAAACATGTCAGACTCTCGACATTGGCTAGGCAGTTTTCATTTTGACATTTCAGTTTAGGTACTTGACTGAGCTTGCATGACGGATAGGAAGGTTAATAACTTCTGGCGGAATAATGCTGCCCTTTTCCATACTTGGCCAAATGTGAAAATACATAGAAGGAAAGAGATACGTTAGAAATTGAATATTCCTTGCTTCTGGGAGGTGCAGTGTTTACATGAACAGAAGGCACATACCTAGCTTCCTAGTTAGATTTCTGTTTAGTGTAAAATGAGATAGAACCAGATTTCAGACTCTACAGCACTTCCAGTCTCAGATTGGAGGGATTGAATAATGGCTTCATTTGATATTCTCATCTTCTGTCAGAAGTTATGCAGATTGTGTTTCTATCAAGTTAGCCACAACACAGCTATTTCTGTGGCCAGTCAACTTGCCCTCCAAGGGAAGTTTGTTTGCTTTTTCCTCCAAGGAACAGTGGGCTGACAGCTGGTGAGGAAAGTTATGATGTGGGGGTGCTTGAGTTCCCCAGGTTTAATTTTTGGCATTGGAGCAATGCTAATTTTAAAACCCTGTGTTGCAGCAGGCCTTATAGTTCACAAACTCATGCTCTATGTAAAGAGTAGTTGCAGATAACCTGAAGAGATGACTTTGTTCAGTGCAGTAACAATGCAATGCTTCTTAAGATTAGTTTTAATGTAGATAAGCATTATCTGTTTTTCAGCCATAGCAATAATTAATTTTAGTCCCAATTAAAGTAGACCCATTAAATCAATAGAACTAACTTACCTACTTAATCATATTCCATTGATTTATAATTCTAGTTGGAACTAATTGGATCTGGGTCTCTTCTTGTAACATATTACTATTTTCCTAGAGATTTGATTATGAACATTCCATACACATTTTTAGGATGTTACACTTTTTCAATTTTGCTCACAATTTATTAGTATTAAATTAGATGTACTATGATATATACATTGTGTCCTTATCTCACCATGTTGGTAGGTTTTCATTTAGTAGCCAATGTCCTTTTCTCATTTTATAGAGTAATATTTTGGTTCTGGTAGTGAACCACTCCATTATATTATATTATGCATCTGGCTACTGTAAAACTGTTTATCTAACAGGTTTCCTTTTCAAATGTTCTTCTTTATTGTTATCATGTGAATATTAGAAGACTAGATTCATATTCATGACTTTCTGATTTAATGTTCTACTTTTTCTCTTTGGGGGAGCTGATTTAACATTGGCTCTCTCTGATGCATATTATCTTGCAATTATCTTGAATTTTATTCCTTCCTCCTATGTTTAAATGCCTAGAGAAGTGATTAGTTAAACCCATTGTGCATAAAGCTATAGAAAATGTGTATTGTTTATTTTTTATGCATCAGTATTGAACACCTCTTTTTACTGATAGTAAAAAGAGGTGTTCAATACTGAGTATTCATGAGTTTTACAGAAGTTGGCATATCATACCTATTAAGAAATCAAACTGAATTTACTGCCTAAAGAAGTGTATACAACTCAAAAGTCCCTGGCTTTATAGTGATTAAATGGCCTTTGTATACTAAATTCTTAAATTCTCACTGTCATTTAAAAATGAATGGGTTCTATATTAATTTTGAAATGTATTCAGTTATGTTATTTTAAAACAGCCTTTCGCGTCTCTTTACCATTCTGCTGATGTTGAATTTGTTCTCATTTGATGAATCATCTTCATATATAATGCAGTTATTAACAAATATAAGCAACAAACCAAGGATGACAGTAATATTCTACCATATATATATGTTGGTCCCATGTATCGCTGCAGGCAGGTTTGGGAGCCAAAATTATGGTTTTTACTTTAACTTGTGGATAAGTCAAGGGTAAAACTTTGTGGCATAAACATAAACATTTTTCTCCTTTTAAAGATGCATAGGGGGGCATGGGTAGGAAGAGCTAATGAATTGGAGAGGATCTGTTTATTTGAAAAGTTGCAGTGGAGGAATATAAATTGAATCTGTACAGATACACATAGGGAAAGGAATATGAATGAGGAAAATGCATGAGAATGCAGCACAAAAAGGGAGGGGTTAGAAGAGCAAGGAAAGCAACCTGCCTGTATTAGGGACCTTGTGTGACAGCAGTGCCGCAAAGCAGAAGCAAGAAACTCCCATCTCATTACCCCTCCCTTGCCCAGACCAGAGAAAGAAAGGCAGCCCTCCCATTTTTGACAATATTTTCCTGATATTCCTATTTTTTCTAGGTAGACATATGTAGGAAGATACAGTATTCACGGTTATAGTAGAACAGTGCCCTTCCCCACCAACATAAACCTGACTAGCAAAAATGTATGGAGACTAGATCTGCAACCCTAACCCTGAGGCAGAGGGAGAGAGGGATATTAGTTGGATTTACTGAAACATATTTCTGAATAGATATATAAAGGCTCATAGTGTAAAGGAGCAACAGCAACATCTTGTGTATCACCACCTCAAGCTAAAAAAAAGATCTTGTTTTGTCTGCATTCAAGTCATTTCCTACTTATAGCAATCAACCTGTCATGGTGTTTTCTAGGCAAGATTTATTCAGAGTGAGCTTGCCTTTGCCTTTTTTTGAGGCTGATAATAGGTGACTTACCCAAAATTGACCAGTGGGTTTCTCTAGCTAAGCATGTATTCAAAACACTGGACTCCAGAATTGTGGTCTAATGCTAACATGGTTACACCACACTGGTTCACAAAAATGGTTTTTACCAGGCATAATTCATATCTTTTCAGTGCTCTTCTCTGTTTTTTTAAAAATTTAAACACAAGGACATATATACAGAGAATGAAATGAACATTACCCATAATCTTGTGGCATCCTGTGTTGATAAAATTCCCTGTTTTATTTATGTACTCCTTTTAACAGTTCAGTAAATGTTTCTTTTAAAGTGAGAAACGTAGTGGCACCACAACTTTTACATTCATTACTTTCATTGATGAGTGTAGCTGCTGTGCTTAGCATATTTTTTACAATTTTAGCAATAAAGTACCTAAATAAACCCATGTTAGTTGATTTCTTCATGATTTTTATTGAGTTGTTTCATTGGGCAAAGTAAATGAAAGTTTATGAAGCACGTGCAAATGCAGAGTTGGGATTTTTAAGACCCATTCATTTCCTAATGTTTTTAACTTGTTGAAATCATTTGTTTCTAATGTAATGAGCTTCATATCAATATCCACGTTGGGTGGTTAGAAATATGCTCTTGACTAACCTTATTTCTGTAATTTATAACAGGAAACCAAATTTAAGCCTTTATACTTTGCAACCATATGTATCTGAGGAATTTTAATGAGTGCACCTCTGGCAGAAAGAAAGCCAATCCTAGTCTTTGTTCCTCTGTTATTTTTTAACAGGGAGAGTTCGGTAGTTTTATTTCAGCTGTTAATATGAATAAAAATAGTTATTAGCTTCCTAAAGAACCCTCTGTAGATAATACTGAATTTATTCCAAAAAACACAATACTGTTGTACGTTTTTCTTTTGATTTCTAAGTAGGTAGGTCTCAAGTTGCGGTGATGTTTTTTCATTCTGTTGACAAAGGATACTAAATCATTCACAGTTCAGTGAAAACATAGGTAAAAATGATGTCATTCCATGCATAGTTTAACCAAAAGATCCACCGAATTCATTGGGACCATTATGAATTGAATAAATTGGATTTCAGCCAAAATACTTTGCTTCTAGCCCATTATACATATCTATATAAATAAAAATGTAATGTTCGTTTGTGGGATAAACATAACTCAAAAACCACTGGACGAATTGACAAGAAATTTTGGACACTACGCCCCTAACAGACCAACGAGTGACCATAACTCATAAACCCCTCCCAAAATACAGCAGAAAGGACTTAAACACTAAAATCTAAATGGTCATACAGTGCATAGACAAAAACAACAGCTCCCAGCATCACCTAGACCAGGCCCTTTAGGGGAGAAGGATGCTCCAAATGCACTGCTTCCAATCTGCAAGCTTGCTTCTCCTTGGATTTCTTTGAGAGCATCCCAATCTGTACATATTTCCTATTCCCGGACTGCAGCTCCCAGCAATACTCCAGATAAGATATATAGATTAGATGGAGATAGATAGATAGATAGATAGATAGATAGATAGTAAGTAGATAGATCAGTCAGGAGGACTGCTGGGAGTTGCAGTCCAAGAATAGGTAGAGAAGGAAGAAAAGAGAAAAAGAAAAGGAGGGGAAGAAAAGAAAGAGGTAGCAAAGGAAGGAAGGAGAGAAGGAAGAAGGAAGGAAGAAAAGAGGGAAGGAAGGAGATAAAGAAAGAAAGAAGGAGAGAAAGAGGGAGGGAAGGTTGGCCACAATAAGTCGTGGCGGGTACAGCTAGTCCTTGCTTAAAATGTCATAAGGCTACTATATGTACTGAAAAACAAAAGTTAGAGAGACCAATTCATTGATTATGGAATACATTTTTGTACTGTTACAGTCCATCTATTCAAATGCATAAAACATCCTGGGATATAAATACGAGATGCATAAAATGTTATCTTGGCTTATAACTCTTGATGAGGCTTGTGGAGTCCTACAAAACTTTATGGTACAAACATATCTTGAAATACTCTCCAGATGTGTGGCCATGTGAATGTATTGTAGCAAAAGCAAACTCTTTTCACCATAATCATTTTATACCCATCTGCTCAGCTAACTCCTAAAAGGGATTTTATTCATCACTTTTCCTAATACTATTGTGATAATTCTACACAAATATTTCATTGACCTGAAAAACTTCAGCAGTTTATTTCAAATGTTTGGTTTAACTAATTTCTAAAGTAAACATTAGCATTATTTAATAATTTTTGACAGACTGCTGCTGCATAACCCCTTTACCCTTTCTTACTGTGGCATTAAGAGCGAAAGAAAAAGTTCTGTTAATTGTCCATGTGTGTTCTCTCTCTCTGTCTGTCTGTATATATGTATATTGTATATATACTGTATATCTAATGAGCCACTTTTTCAATATGTGTGAGATTATGGATGCTGACGCCAGTTTTCATGATTTGCAGCTAACTTGACACATCTTTGCTAATTTATAAACAACACTGAGTACAATTTACTAAACATATCATGACAAATGCTTTGTTGTTTATTACCATCACCACCTCTATGAATGAAAGACCTGTAGGAGATGCTGTCATGGACACCTCTGCTCAGATCCTAAAAGTTACGCACCCTGACTTTCTTGATTGAATCAATCCACCTGTACTGTGGTGGTCTTCTCTTCCACATTAAGATCTTTTCCAGTCAGTCACTGTTTCATGATACATCGAAAGTACAGCAATCTCAGTTTTGTCATCTTGGATTTTCATGAGAGTTCAGGCTTTCTTTGCTTTAGAACTTATTAATTTGTTTTTTTGGCAGACCATGGAATCTACCAGCACCACATTTCAAATGAGCTGATTCTCTTCTTGCCAGCTTTCTTCACAGTCTAGCTTTTATAATCATACACAGAAATTGGAAACATGATGGCAAATGTCGAATGGCAGTTTATATGAATTTCCCTTTGTGAGATTGAGTCAGCATTTTATCACACATATCAGCTGCATTATTGCCAAGACAATATTATTCTATTAGTGAGGTGCCTAAAATAAGCATTTTCAGAACACTTTCTATAGCGTTTACCTTTCCTGAGAAAAATAAAGCAACAACTGTTAAAAGTTAACTACATGAGAAATGTGTACAATAAAAAAATAACATTGGAGATGATTTAGTATAGTACTCCCTTCTATAATAAACAGGTGTGGGTTTTTTTTCTTTAGCATGCAAACCTAGAAGTCTGTCAGATTAAATGTATCACCTATGCAGTCTTGACCAATTCTCCTTTTCATCTTGTTTTGCCTTTTGTTCTCTATCTCTTCAAAAACAATGGTGACCTCTAGTTGTATAAAATGCCAATTTGCATCAAGTGTCTATAGATCTGTTGGTCGCAAAGCAAAAAAGGAAGAAAGATGTCTGATATTGGAACATTAATAAAGTGATCCACTTCCAATGAAATCCCAGCTGAATTTCTAGCTTGTTATGTTCTTGCTGACAATCTTTGTTTCAGCCTTAGCTTTCAATCATAAATGTCTCATGTATTTATGGTCACTAAAAATGGTTTCGTAATGTAGTTCTGGAGGTTTAGAATTAGATACAATCTAACATGAGTCCCATTCTGGCTGATTACATAACAGCAGTGAAGGGGTATAAAAAGCAAAAGACATATATGCACAGCACTCATAAAGGAAACTTTTCAATTGAAAGACTGCCTAGCATAACTTGCTGCTAGCATATTTTGGCTTGGAGCAACTACGGTGAACCTGTTGTGCATCAGTGTCCTTTAACCCATCCAGGATGGGATTTGAAATCCAAGAGCAGTTAAGGGGGATAAAGAATGTGCCTTCCCTGACTTAAGGCTTTATGGGTTTTTTTCTTGTCAAGCTTTTATACTGTGTATGATATTAAAACCATGTAGTACCCCAACTTCCACTCATCTGTGTTCACTGTTATTTTTTAGTGGCATTGGTCGAAACTGGCCTTGGGCCTCAGGAGGAAGCAGCATTTTAGCAGAATTTGGAACACTACATTTGGAATTTATACATTTAAGCTATTTGTCTGGAAACCCGGTGTTTGCTGAAAAGGTCAGACCTTTTACAAATTTATTTGCAGATAACAGTATCCACATATTCTAAAATTATTACAGAATATTTAGAATTTCAGTTAAATTATTTAAACATGTTGTTTTCAGTGAAGTAGTGACTGTCACTAGCACTCAGGTAAGTTGTAGAAATGTTTAATATTTTGGAGAAAGATAAAAGTACTTTCTGTTTAGTGTCTTACGCTGACCTTGCACTTAAAGGAGTATTGGGAAAATTTGAACATAAGGCTAAGCCAAGTTTACATTTTATGTTCATGAGCAGAAGTAGGCCAGATGAAGTTCACAGACACACTCCCCCATTTCCACATTGCTTTGAGGAAAATACATGTTGAATTTAGCTTCACTTTCCTAGAAAAATAGCTCATTCCATTTTAATCAGAGACTGTCATACAAAACAAAGTCTCATGTGTTCAAAAACTAGACTATAGAAGAAGCCAGTCTATCTGCTCCTTTAGCTTTCTGTTGTTAAGTGAGTCATTATTCATATAGGCATTCGATACCGAAATAGGTTTCAATCTGGTATACATTGTTGTTTCTTTCTTACTAAAATGCTTTTATTTTACCTGTTTTATGTTTAATCATAACTTTGTATTTTAGCTTGCACACATTGTGTTAAATCATGGTTTAGCACTATGTGTAATATAGTGTGAAATAGAATATGGATTTTGTCAACACTAAGTCCCTATTCAGTTCTCCTTTGAAGTGTGTGGATACATCGCAAGAATCTGCAAGACTTGCAGTTTCTCAAGTTGCTCCTGACATGGAAAAAAATCACAAGAATGTTGCCTGTTCCATCACTCAGGAGTTTTGTCACTCCTTACAAAATGAGTGAAGTGGTGAATATTATGAATATGTAGAGACTTAAATATTCACTGTGCATAGACATTTCTGTAACTCAAATCCCTGAACAATTAAGGCTAACTTGGGTGGAAGCCTCCAAATATAAAAGTCACTCCTCTCTTCCGACTCACTGCCAACAAAACTGCCAAAAGAGAAACTTAACGTATATCAAGGGAACCAAGCACTGACCGTATAGGGAAGCTGATGAAGAAAGACAACCTATAAACTATCTACAGGCCCACTAAGAAAATCCAACAACTGCTACTTTCAGCAAAGGACAAGTCTACCGTATACCATTCAGCTGTGGGCAAGTCTGCCAAGGGACCACAAAATGCAGCGCCCAAACACGAATCAAGGAACGTGAAAGGCACTGCAGACTAACTCAACCAGAGAAGTCAGCCTTAGCAGAACACTTGATGAACCAACCGGGACACAGCATGTTATTTGAGAACAAAGAAATGCTGGAACATTTTAAAAAGATCTGGCTACCAGTATTAAAAAACTCTCAAATCAGGGCAGTAAATAAAAAACAACACTCAAAAACAGGGGAATTCCAGACAAGAAACAATCAGGGCCAGCTAATCACCTCCCAACAAAGGATTCCCCCAGGCAGGAAGCAGCCAAGCTTTGAAGCTGCAAGCGTATTCAGTTATAATCAAGGTGATCAATTGCAACATTCACACTTGCCTCAAATAGATGAGAGTTCTTTCTCCCACCATGGACATTCCAAAGATACATAAACCCCACTTTCCTAGTCTCCAGCAAACCTCACAACCTCTGTAGATGCCTGCCATAGATGTGGATGAAACATCAGGAGAGAATGCTTCTGGAACATGGCCATACAGCCCGGAAAACTCACTGCAACCCTGCCAAAAGAGAGTTCAGGGCTAATGCAGCACCCTCTTTTTGTTCTTAATACACATGCTTTAAAGAATGGTTTCGTTGGACTTTTTTACTCAGCTTGTTGTAGCAATTATAGAAGTAGTGGCCTTCCTAAAATCAGCCTATGCTTCCATAGTGTACTTTAGTTTCTAAATCAAAGAACATATTTTCTAAGAGCCAGCATGTTATAGCCATTAAAATGTTGGACAGGGATTCTGGGAAACCAAGGTTCACATTCCCACTCAGCCATGAAAACCTACTAGACACCCTTGATTATATCACACTCTCTCAACCTCTGAATAAATCTTGCCAAGAAAACCCCATGACAGTTGTTATAACTTGCTGTTGCCTTGAAGAAACAGGACAATAATAATGTTCCTGAGCCAGAGAAAACATAGTTTGTCTTTTGGTTGGGGAATCTAAAAGGGTTACTGCCTGAATGCATTCCGTGTACTCTCAGACGTCACTGACAGAAGCAGGACAACTTACTTTGAGATGTATGCCAGCACTCATCACATCCTTGCTTCTGTAGCCTTGGCATCTGGGTTTCCTTTCTTTAAAAGGAGTGTGAATTCCAGCAGGAATCCATTGCACTTGTATTAATACCATAAAATTGCTTTGGGGCATGTCCAGATATTTTTTAAAATCTCAGAAGTGTTGTTTCCATTACATGTATTCAAGTTAGTATATTTACCTTACAAGGCATATACATATTTAAATGAAATACAGGGATTGTGTTTTTTGTTTGTTTTGTAATAGGTTATGAACATTCGGAAAGTTCTAAACCGGTTGGATAAACCAGAAGGTCTTTACCCTAACTATCTAAATCCCAATAGTGGCCAGTGGGGTCAACGTAAGTACCGGAGCACACAAAAATCCAGTGTAATTGGTAGAAGTGAAGTCATGCAGATACTGTCCACAATTCAAGGCTTTTGTTCTCTTTGCACAATTTCTGTTTATGTATAAAACAGGTAGACAGTTGCAGAGTTTGGAGCCACCCATGCTCCATGTGC